>NC_064648.1:110453987-110755058 GCF_023864345.2 Schistocerca serialis cubense
ACCTGGAGTCTGCAAATGAGAGCATGCTGAGGGAATGAAATGTCGATGTCTGCCGTGTTGGAAGTCCTGACTGTGGTCACATGACAGGCGCTAATTCAAACAGCAGACTTTGCAAAATTCATACAAAAACACGTAATATTTTTCTGGGTTCGCCATCCTTTATTATATCTTATTTTGATTACACGTTTCGGCTCAGTGCCATAACCGGAAACGTCATGAGGTAAGAATTAAATACGTGGGACACAGACTTCTTTGCACATATTACTAAATATTTTTCACATGAATGCAAGTTATTTCAGTAAACCACAAAATGAAAAGTGCCCCCAATAAATAGATTACAAATATAGAATTGCACGTGTGTAATACGCGCAAAATACCTTGAAACATCAATAGGAGTACAGTGCAGCTTGTCAAACAGTGCGTGTCTGTTGCAGGTGTGGGTGTGTACCGGCGGCGGCTCGGTCACTGGTGAGACGCCAAACTGATCGACTGCCATCAGGTGGCACTCAAGACAAAGTAGTGGCACTCACTGTATGACTGGTTATTGGTAGGGTGGGTGAAAATTTTGCATTATTTTTATGTATTAGGTAATCATTAAAACTACACATCCACCTGTATCGATACATGTGCAATGTGTATGGCTCTCAAGAGATTTTAACAAAATGTGTATAACGTAAGATATGTACTACATATGATAACTTATAGTAAACTATTCCAGCACCAAATGCAAAGCTGCAGACTGAAATGAGAGGAATTGTGGAGACGAAAAACAGCAGAAAACAGTCTACAACGGAATATAATGAAAACAAGGCAAAACATGTAGGTAAGGGACTCGGAGGCAACCAGTGGCCGATCCATGTGGAGCCATTAAAGGTAGGGTGGAGGTGTGCGGGGCTACTTTGCAAAGCAGTTAAAAAAGATATTAAAAATCAATTTTCACTAAAATCCATCTGTTCGTTTATCTCTCGTTGTGAATACCTTTTTCTATGAGAACATACGCCAAGTTCTTCCAAAAAGGTTAAGTGCATGGCCTTTAGGCACTTTATGTATGATTTCAAGGCTTCCTGCAATAAGGTGGAGATTGCGTTTCTCGGAAATTGACTCGTTTCCTGAAGCACATCCTACTGTATATTTACCCTATTTACTGTGAGCACTTTGTAATTTACTGAAATAACGTGCGCCCCAAGGACAATTATCTTCTTGCGAAAATTATTTCTCAATATGTACAAAGAATTCTATATCTCACATTTTTACTTTTTGCTTCATGACAGCTTCCACGACATCAGTGACGAGAGAAAAAATAAGCAATAGTAAGAGGAGCCAATAAAGAAAAATATTGTGTGTTTATAGACGCTAATGAGGTGACAATAAGGCAACGTGTGTTGTTAGGTCTGTGGACTACGGTCTTTCAGTCGATTTTGTTAGACTGCTGCCATTGGAATCCCAAGAACTGGTCGCTCACGGCTTTCGGTACGCCCTCGCGATCGCCCATAAAGTGGTAACAAGTGAACGGACATGAGTGGGACGTGGCCAGAAGGCGGCACGGCAGGGAGGGCCTCCCGTCTCTCACCAAAACTCAAGACGACGGCCGGCAGTCCTATAGGCTAGGCTGGAATTCCACCGCGATTCGGCAAGCCAGCGTTGTGTCAACAGCTACTTGACTCCAATGCATTCTCTCTATCTGGAGCGTCCAGCGATAAGATAAGCCGCTATCTGAAGAGCCCTTGTAGTGTGACAAGATAGTGACACTTCGCTGTATGTCCTGTCTAAACGACTACTTACGAGATCACTTAATTGTAAAACATTGTATGCTGAAATAATTTGATGTACCTCCAAATACTTTCGTTTGTGTGTTACGGTATATGTGAAACATGTGCTTTACAAACGGCTTTTTACATTTGAGGAGTGATTAGCACACTGGACTTGCATTCGGGAGGACGACGGTTCGAACCCGTGTTGGGTCATCATGACTTAGAATTTGCGTGATTTGCCTAAATCGCTTCAGGCAAATTCCAGGATGGTTCGTTTGTAGAGCTCCCTGGACGGTTTCCTTCCCCACCTTTCCCTAATCCGAGATTGTGCTCAGTCCCTAATGGCCCAGTTGGGGACGGGACGTCGGACAGTAATCCCCTCTGCCCAGTCTCCTCCCTTCCACCTCTCACTCGTGTGGAGCAGAGCCCACCGCCAGAGCCGGCGGTCCTGGCGACGACCCGCCGCTCACAGCTGCCCACCTCTCACTGCCCTGGGTCAGCTAAGGGTACAAACTGTGGAAACTGAAACACTTGGGAGAATACAGTGTGTGGTGTCGCTGTTACTCGCTTATTTCTCAGTCTCTGTCAGGAAGAGCTGCACGAAATTTACGTGCGATACGTACTGGATGTTCAGTGGGGACGGTAAGTAGTTTAGAAGGTGGTACTGTCTACTGTTTCGAATAAAAGTTTCATGTAATGTTTACCCAAATTTTAAGATGACAGAGATGCAGCTGTCAGAATGTAACCCAATCCAATACTCTTAAGAAAAAGCCAGGTGATTAAAGTCACTGTTGATATTCGTAAATTCCGTCTCTGATTTCAATGCGATTTAGAATTCTCCCAACAAGAGGATGTGTACAGTTCTTTTGAGATACTCTTGTCGCTCTTGCCAGTGCTTTCATAAAGCAGACGATCACCTCGTGTTGCGTCTCCACTCTTTATCTCTAGATTTCGCCTTTCAACACCCCTATAGGCAAAAAACGTAAATGGGTGCGATCTGGGAACCTTGGTGACTGAGGAAAGTGGCAATTTCTGCCGATCCATTCTCCAGGTAATGCCATGCTTAGATGGTGTCTCGCCAGACGACTGCAGTGTGCAGGACCGCCGACGTGCTGGCAGAACACACCCGTCCTCGCAGCCAAAGCAACCTCTTCCAGTACCGCTGGAAGCCGGTTTTCCTAGTAGTCCAGATAGTTGGGCGCCTGTGTGCTGACACGACAGGCCCAGTCAGCTGGATGTCTGTCACAGCGCACCATGCATTTTCAGAAAACCACACTTGAAAATATTTCTCCACAAAGCCATGACGGTTTTCGTCGGACCACCGATGTGAGCTACAGGCAACACTGATACCGTCACGAGTCGAATTGGCTTCACCAAAGGACGTTATTAATGGGATTTCTCGCTTATTTGCAATTAACCAGCGACAAATGTCCAATCTGTCACCATCACTTCCTTCTCGAAAATGCCTGAACTGCTCTAAATGGTAAGGACACAGTCCAAATATACATGAAGTCCACTGTACTCTTGTATGCGGAACACAAATACGTGCATAACATTCGCGTGTGGTAATTGAAGGATTAACCACGTAAGGCCTTCTCCTTCACAAACGCCCTGCTCGGGTGAGGTGTGACTTCTGGTCACTCCACCAGCCTCACACAGTTCACTGAAAACAGGAGTGAACCATCTTGAATCTGTCAGTCTGTGGTTAGGAAATCCTCTTGCATACAGGGTGATTATAATTGAAGTTAAACTTTCAAACCGTTACAGAAGTTACACGGCTGGTCAGAATGACGTCAAACTGCAATGGAATATTATCGGAGAAGGGGGAAAACGTATGGCTGAAGAAGAAATAGTTAGAAAATGTAGCAACAGATGGCGTTGTAAGCACCGTAATTTAATAGTGGTCGACTACAAATGACAAATGAATCATACAACAGTGTCTGAGGTGTACGTTTGATCTTGAACAAACTGTACCACTCAGTGTGCATGGGTGTACAGGTACGACACTGTTATTTACATAAGGCCATGCGCCACGGCAAGGTCGTATCACATCGGATGGGAAAAATCGGTTTTTAATTGTCCTGAGGCCAAAAACAGCACAAAAAGCATCAGCAAAATTCAAATCGGATTATTAACTTCCGTGTGACTGGCGCAAAACATGTTCAATACGCTGTCCATCGTTGTCTGCAACAAGTTGAAATCAAGAAATTGCATGTTCCACAACCGATCGAACTGTTTCCTGGGTCACGTTCAGATTGTGTTGCGCAATGCGTGCCTTCGATACCGCTAAGTTTGCAATCGGAACACAGAACACAACATCTTTCAGATAGCCCCACAGCCAGAAGTCACACGGATTATGATCAGATGGTCGGGACGGCCAGGCTCTAGGGAAATGGTGGCTGATAATTGTAGCGTTTCCGAAATGGAATTTCAGCAGCTGCTTAACTGGATTTCCAATGGCCGTAGGTGCGCCATGTTGCATAAAAATGATCCCATCCACACATCCATGCTGTTGGAGAGCTGGAATGACGTGGTTACGTAAAAGGCACTCACAGCGCTTGCCAGTGACGGTAGAGGTAACAGGACCGGAAGCAGCGGTGTCTTCGAAAAAAATACAACCCTATGATAAAACATGCCGGAAACCCGCACCACACAGTCACGTTTTCAGGATGACGTGGTACTGGCTGATTTGCTTGTCGATTTTCCGTTGCCCATATTCGACAATTCTGTGTATCGACATATCCTGTCAGATGGAAGTGGGCTTTGTCTGACCACAAAATCTTCCAGGCCAATCATTGTCCAGTTCCATGTGAGCAAGAAATTCTAAAGCAGAGGTCTCTCATGCTGGCAGCTCAACAGACAGTAACTCTTGCACACGGGTAATTTTGAATGGACGGTGCACCGTGCACCGTGCTCACGGGTATGTCCAATGTTCGGGCAGTTCTCCGCGCACCACACGTTTGCACACCACCACCACCCGTCTCCTCCTGCATTGCTGTGGCCACTGCTTCCACTGACGTCGAATCCATTCGTTTCGTCGGTCTACCAAGTTGCACACCAAGAGAACCCGTCTTTTCGCATTTCCGAACCATTTTCTCAAGAACCACGGCATTCGTCGGACCAACGCCTTTTCTCAAACCCTTCAGTGTCCGGAACTGCTGCAGAGCGACGTGTGCACCGTCACCATCCTTGTGGCACAGCTTTACAAGCAGAGCGCGACGCTTCATTGAGACAGTCATGGCGAACGTCGCAGACGCGAAAGGAGGAAGGCCATGTACCCGGCGTGTTTACACCAACTTCAATGGGTCGCTGCGCATGACAGCTGTTTTAATTTACGTATCCTGACACATACAGCGCCATCTATTGATCAATTTTCACAATATTTTTTTTTCTTCTGCCATACGTTTTTCCCCTTTTCCGATAATATTCCTTTGCAATTTGACGTAATTCTGATCAGTGCTGTTATTTCTACAGCGTTTTGAAAGTTTAAATTTAATTATAATCACCCAGTATTACCTACAAGCAGCATTTCCATTAAATAACCCATACACAAACAGCATATCACCGTACTCAGCATTTGTCAGTATGCAGTGCGTGCTCACACGATATGGTAGTATAGGTCAAGATATCACGATCTTAGCTGAAAAGTTCAGTTATGCAAAGCCCAGCACAACTTCACAACCTGAAATGCAAAATAAACCCCTAGCAAATTGAGTACGAGTATCTGAAGTGAAAACTGACGTGTATAACCATGTTTCTTTCTGTAACCAATACAAAGTGTGCGTGTGTTATATGAAATGTTCTGTATCAAGTAGTTTACAATACCACCGCCTAAACTAGTTAGTGTTCCTGTCGAGGTGCCCTGTACACCCGTACAGTGGAAGACAATAACCTGTGTTGCGCTGACAATACTAAGATTTAATGATGTTACAAACTTTCGCAAGACGTTTATTGACTTTATTAAGAGCTCAGAAGTGATGATACATCCCTAAAGCCATACTTAAACAAATTTTATGCTGAATGAAAATATATTAAAAAAGTTACGCATATACAGCAGCCTATAAAATGGTCAAAGAGAATCTGTGCTGTTTGGTAAAAAAGCGTTCTCAAAGGGAAAAGACAACCATTAATGCTACATATACATAATATTAAACGCAATCATTCTTCATTCTACCAACGATGTAATATCTAGGCAACATAACGGTTGTACACTACTTTTACATTGCATCCTACCAAGAAACCTATCGTGACCTAGATTCTGGAGGAAGTTATCGTTCTGAGCATGCTCGTAACAAGAAATGTCAAATCCAGGCAACTCTAGATCCAACGGTACGCCCTCTGGCCGCCCCACGGCGTGCTGGAGGTCCACTGGATTCCACCTTTAGCGTCGCGTGTCCACAGTGGGCACCGCCTTGTGTACATTTCAGTGTCATCCGTCCTACAGCTGTGGTCTGCACTTATGGATACACTGTAAGTGCCATGTAAACGGCACTTTTCTCCACATTTACTGAAACGGCCAAATGCGTTTGGTTCCGAAAGGTAACAACAAAGCAACGGCCTATATCAATCTCCTTCTAATCGTTGTATGTATTCTTGGTATGAAATTGCAAAACTGAAATTAACAGTGAGTGGTAAGGTTGTTTTGCCGCGATTATAATTTTTTTGGTGGAATGTCCCTGTAAAACTATATATATATATATATATATATATATATATATATATATATATATATATAAAGTTTTACAGGGATATATATAATTCTTATATGTACGGCAGTACTGAGAACTATGCACTGAAAATTGAATTGTTCGGCTCGAGCCCCCACGAAAAAATATGTATATTTGTTATAGTCAGCTGAATTGAGCGGCCCAGAGGTGTGGCTGGTTTCAATATTTGGCAAACGTTTTTAGTCATAGGGTGCCAGCTCACACCTGTCGTAAACTCAATTTCCAAGCTGAAATAAAAATGTAAAAGAACAATGCAGGCAAGTATTACGGTGAAGCCGGCCGGAGTGGTCGATCAGTTCTAGGCGCTTCCGTCTGGAACCGCGCGACCGCTACGGTCGCAGGTTCGAATCCTGCCTCGGTATGGATGTGTGTGATGTCCTTAGGTTAGTTAGGTTTAAGTAGTTCTAAGTTCTAGGGGACTGATGACCTTAGATGTTAAGTCCCATAGTGCTCAGAGCCATCTGAACCATTTTTATTGAGGTGAAATTTAGAAGAAAGTCACTCACGTTACTTTATAATTTGAACACGTAGTTCATTTTTTCTATTTTTCCACGTATAGTCTTCAGTATATTAAATGAACATATGAAATGCAGTCAGAGGGGCTTTTACGTAAGGGTGGCCGTTAATAACTGATGCTACAACACTTCACTATAAAGTTCATATGTCGCGATCTCGGCACTCGACAGTCTGTTCACAGTTCACAAAATACACAGTTGTCTGCTGTCCTAAACCTCTATACTGCGCTCAACTTGATCGTTTTCGAACGTTACTACATACATACTTGTCCCCAGTCGTGGCTACCAAGCTAATACTGCCGCCAGATGGGCACCACGTTGCGCTCTTGGCGTAGCTGAAACTCAAATCCCTTGTGATAAAAGATGGCCGCCCTATGCACCCTCGATACGACTGTCTAACTCAAAACAATGTTTGACAAAAAGAATTACGAATATTCTAAAACTAAACACAAAACCACATATGATACGTTCAAAATTATGGAAATTTTCCGGGCAGTAACAATGTAAGGTCCAAGTTTCTGTATCTGCCACCGTTTTTGCGAAAATAATGCTCTTCTGGCGTGATATTGCTGTTCCCAGATTTTTGATACTAAACATAAAAAAAATAAAACTACATACTTAATTACTCATCTACGTTTTTAAACTGTATAATGCTGCAGCCAGTTTCGTCTCTTCACATTTATTTTTTACCAAAAACACAGTTTCTCTCAGTGGGATCCCATATTCCGACCTCTCATTCAAAAATGGTACATATTCAGCTAAATCGGCTATGGTTGCTCGATGTAGCTCTACTAGCTGCATCCGTAAACACGTTGTTCATATTAAGTGATCAAAGCGTTGCCGGAATATTCGCTTTCGAACTTTCATAAATTTACAATTTTTGAGACGGCAGTAACTTTTAAACTATTATATTTTTTTGTGGCACACCTAGGTAACTTAGTTTTATACATTTTTCTGTCAGTGAGTGTCAACTCGCACCTCAGTATCACTCTCAGTTCGGTTTTTATCAATTTTTCTCTGGCGTTTAAGTTTCTCCAAGCGCGGGAACAGGGCCATATGGGTAGACGCCAGCCGCTCGCCACGCCCCCACAGCAGCCGCCAGCCACGTGCTCTGCGGCGGGAATACTGCCGCTCTAGATTCCTGCCACAGTTTGTGCGCTCACACATGTCACGGCCTTCTCTAATGAACAACTGGTGTCCATTCCCTGAATGTCCGTCATAACAACTCTGTTACACAATCACGAAACAGCAATACTTACAAAGCATTATTAGGTCTAAGGAAACTAATTATTGCACTGTTGACATAATATTAAGCAGATACTGGGATTCCTGATTCGATACTGAAGACATAAATGGAATAAGATGTGCTTCATTTTTCAGGTTTGATTTCGTTCGGTATCATGTAAGTTCACACGATCTTATACTTTTGTGCAATTCTGAAGTATAGAACATTGGCTTCACTGTCGCAAGTTTTATTACCGTAACCTATCACGGCTATGTTCGTGCTAGTGGCTTACCTGTCTGTCTTCAGGGTCAACCAGTATCGTTCACAGGCCACATAACGTCAGTGTTGGCGTTCCTAATATCGCTCATGCAGGCAGCGGAGTCACAATGATCGTAGGCGCCGTTGGTCCGCCCACCTTTGTTGGAGGGTGTTTACCAGGAACCAGTTTCCCTTAGCTGATGTGAGGTCCTAGTTAGCAACACGGAGTTTCCTACATCGTATGTTACTTTACTGAGATCCGACGCCACCCATATTCGAGGTGTTCGGCTTTGTCCCACCTGACTGGAATAGTATTGTTTAAATTGAAGGTAGAGGGGGCAGAAGGGGAAGGAAAGGGAAGGAAATACAGATGTCTGCACCGAGACTTTATGCAGACTCGGCGGCGACGAGTGGGAATGTGCGAGTGGGACCTGGGGTAGCCCTTTGCTGACCGGTCGCTGCGCCACCCGCACTCGGCGCTCAGCTGAGCCGCCTCGGCAGGTTCCCAGGCCGGGCAGCCCGCGTTCCCACGGGGCGCCGCCTGCCCGCAGCCCCCCACCATCAGCTCCACGACCGCTAATATGAGACTCCTGCTGGAGGTCGAACGTAAATGTGCGTCCACACTGAAGGTTGCGGAGTCATTGTCCATCAGTTACTCGAATCTACGGTGTACGGTTGAGTTTTCGGACGTTTGCAAAAGAACTCCTACCGAATTTCAACAAAACTACAGTAAGAATTGTCACAGCATATGTATGGAAATATAAGCATTCATGACTATTTTTAGTAGAGATAAGATGAAAATGTTGTCCTCCTTGTTGACAGAAGGATTTATTGGCCAAAAGGGAGAATTATGTTTTCGACTATTATTTCTAAAAAAGACGATACAGTTTATATCCACTGAATATTTTTACGTTACAACGCTTCTAGGGACATTCGAGTGGGACATAACAAGTGATAATGAGAAATGAAGTTGTTTCGGAAACCGTGCTCTACACTTCAAAGAGGAGCGTCTCCTTACCGCTTTGAGGGCAATCATTTTGGTCGATATCATGCACAGTTAGTGAAACTATTAAATCACTTTGAGAGCAACACCAGCAACGCCGTTGAGAGTGTGGCATCCACGAAGAGTACGCAGGCCACTCCTGGGGTCAGACTGCTGCCCCGTGACGTGAACGTACTGTCTCCCTCGTGCTGAGGCCTTCACACTCGGTGCTAATGTGATATTCTGCGAGCTGCAGAAACCAAACTATTCCGTCTAGGGAATCTGTGCGTTCATCATGCCACTGGCTTCACTATTTCACATATTCTGCAGCAATAAGCGTATTTTCCACTTCCGTGTGACTTAAATTATTTCCCATTTCAACACCTCAATTTTGAAGTAAGACTACCACTATTAGTCAGCCTTGTTTTAGATTTTATGGCATGATGCTGGTAGCAGAATTTCAATGGTCAAGTGTTTTGGGCTAAAGTAGATGAAACACTTGTTGTTACAGGTGAAGACCATTTATGTGGTATTACACATAGATATGTATTCTGAATATTCAACATCTACATCTGCATCTACATACATACTCCGAAATCCACCATATGATACGTGGTGGAGGGTACCTTGTACCACAACTAGCATCTTCTCTCCCTGTTCCACTCCCAAACAGAACGAGGGAAAAATGACTGCCTATATGTTCGAGCCCTAACCTCTTTTTAACTTATATTTGTGGTCTTTCCCCGAAATGTAAGTTGGTGGCAGTAAAATTGTACTGCAGTCAGCCTTAAATGCTGGTTCTCTAAATTTCCTCAGTAGCGATTCACGAAAAGAACGCCTCCTTTCCTCTAGAGACTCCCACCCGAGTTCCTGAAGCATTTCTGTCACACTCGTGTGATGATCAAACCTACCAGTAACAAATTTAGCAGCCCGCCTCTGAATTGCTTCTATGTCCTCCCTCAATCCGACCTGATAGGGATCCCAAACGCTCGAGTAGTACTGAAGAATACGTCGTATTAGTTTTTTATAAGCGGTCTCCTTTACAGATTAACCACATCTTCCCAAAATTCTACCAATGAACCAAAGACGACTATCTTTCTTCCCAACAACTGCCATTACATGCTTGTTCCACTTCATATCGCTCTGCAGTGTTACGCCCAAATATTTAATCGACGTGACTGTGTCAAGCGCTACACTACTAAAGGAGTATTCAAACATTACAGGATTCTTTTTCCTATTCAGCCCGCCTCTGAATTGCTTCTATGTCCTCTCTCAATCCGACCTATTAGGGATCCCAAAGGCTCGAGTAGTACTCAAGAATAGGTCGTATTAGTGTTTTCTAAGCAGTCTCATTTACAGATGAAACACATCTTCCCAAAATTCTCCCAATGAACCTGAGAC
The DNA here is from genome assembly GCF_023864345.2 of Schistocerca serialis cubense. NCBI lineage: Eukaryota > Metazoa > Arthropoda > Insecta > Orthoptera > Acrididae > Schistocerca > Schistocerca serialis. The sequence continues at coordinate 110,464,847 of NC_064648.1, forward strand.
CACTATCTGCCTTCCGCACAACTACCATTACATGCTTGTCCCACTTCATATCGCTCTGCAATGTTACACCCAAATATTTAATCGACGTGACTGTGTCAAGCGCTACACTACTATTGGAATATTCAAACATTACTGGATTCTTTTTCCTATTCATGCGCATTAATTTACATTTACCTATATTTAGAGTTAGCTGCCATTCTATACACCAATCACAAATCCTGTCAAAGTCATCTTGTATCCTCCGACAGTCACTCAACGACGACACCTTCCTGTACATCACAGCATCATCAGCTAACAGCCGCACATTGCTATCCACCCTATCCGAAAGGTCATTCATGTAGACAGAAAACAACAGCGGACCTACCACACTTCCCTGGGGCACTCCAGATGATACCCTCACCTCCGATGAACACTCACCATCGAGGACGACGTACTCGGTTCTAGTACTTAAGAAGTCTTCGAGCCACTCACATACATGGGAACTAATCCCATATGCTCGTACCTTAGTTAGGAGTCTGCAGTGGGGCATCGAGTCAAACGCTTTCCGGAAGTCAAGGAATATGGCATCCGTCTGATACCCCTCATCTATGGTTCGCAAGATATCATGTGAAACAAGGTCGAGTACGCGTTCTGCAGGAACGATGCTTTCTAAAGCTGTTCTGATGCATGGACAGCAGCTTCTCTGTCTCAAGGAAATTCATTAAATTCGAACTGAGAATATGTTCGAGAATCCTGCAACAAACCGATGTTAAGGATATTGGTCTTTAATTTTGAGGATCTGTCCTTCTACCCTTCTTATATACAGGCGTCACCTGCGCTTCTTTCCAGTCGCTCGGGACTTTACGCTGGGCAAGAGACTCGCGATAAATGCAAGCTAAGTAAGGAGCCAATGCAGTAGAGTACTCTCTGTAAAACCGAATTGGAAACCCATCAAGACCTGGCGATTTCTTTATTTATATTCATCCGAGTGTTTCTCTAACGGCAGCTGTGCTCCGAGAGGCATCCAGTGGATCTGGTTGACGAAGGGTCACTGTCGCTCTGCTGTCGATGGTACGCTTACAGGTAATGAGGATAAATAAACCGGCACTGCCAGAGGAACGCCGCTGTGTCAGCACTACCCTCGCTACCGTAACACTCCCCCTTAGGCCCCGATCCGTGTCCCTGGTAACGCCACTGTGGATCACTTTAATCTTACATCTCAAATATACAGCGATAACATATTATGCTGAGATCAAAAAGTGAAGAACTGTCAGTCGTCCTACTGATCGAATTTATATGTTCTTTACTTGTTTATTCGTCACAAGTACTGCAGAAACGTGACACATATGTGACCACACAGCGCACTTCAGGGCGATGACGTGGTCCCAAGGTGCGGCCGCTTCCAGAGTGATCCTGCAGGGGCATACTTCTAGCGACAAGAAAGTACTGAGCAGAAAGCATGATAGAACGTGAGATGGAGTAGAATGGTAGTGACAGTCCAGGGGCGAGTAAGAAAACAGTGGCTGCCTTTAGGTTGAAAATGCCGTGTCGCTTATCACTTTTACCTTCAGTAGACATGGATATCATAGAAAAGAGTTACAAGTACCTCTTCTAAACTGCAGACGGATCGCCTGGTAACGTTACAGGAGGATATTAAAAGTTAAAAACTAAAATAAAAGTTTTAAGTACCAGTCAGACTGCCTAGGCGACCTTCATATTACAATACCGCAGAACTCACCACCCAGTAGGCTCCTGCAGGTCATTGCTAACAAAGCTTCGGAACATTAGGGGGCCGGCCGGGGTGACCGAGCGCTTCTAGGCGTTACAGTTTGAAACCGCGCGACCGCTACAGTCGCAGGTTCGAATCCTACCTCGGGCAAGGATGTGTGTGCTGTCCTTAGGTTAGTTAGGTTTAGGTAGTTCTAAGTTCTAGGGGACTGATGACCTTTGAAGTTAAGTCCCATAGTGCTCAGAGCCATTCGAACCAATATCTGGGGAAATGCAGCTTGTTAGATTAGTGAGCGACAGGGAGCTATCATGTAGGAAGATAACGTCCCAGTCATGTTTTGGGATCAGGAACTAACCATACACACAACTGCATTTCTTCAACATAGCCCAGCAGTTGGGTTTGGTTGGGTTGTTTGGGGGAAGAGACGAAACTGCGAGGTCATCGGTCTCATCAGATTAGGGAAGGAAGTCGGCTTTGCCCTTTCAAAGGAACCATCCCGGAATTTGCCTGGAGCGATTTAGGGAAATCACGGAAAACCTGAATTAGTATGGCCAGACGCGGGAATGAACTGTCGTCCTCCCGAATGCGAGTCCAGTGTGCTAACCACTGCGCCACCTCGCTCCATTGCCCAGCGGTTTCTCCAGGTTATCGTACAACAGAAGATGATAACAGCATTGCTCTGATGTACTTTGGTGAGATGAGGTAAGGAACACCTGTGAGACTAATACTTTATAACGGATAAGTCAGTGAGGGGTGTTCTTCTGCTAAAAGTTCACTTTCACTGATGTAGGAAGTGTACCCTTCACTGCTAAGGTGTGTACTAAATAACTGGGCGTTTTTTAAAGTACACAGAGATTTTTTTCTGGTAAATATACCTTCATACATATCACCTTTTATGGCCCTTGTGTGTCAATGCTGCAGACACTTGAGATCATTTGGGGTTTCTAAAGTGAATAGTGGGTAATGAATGAACTGTGATCGTGCTGGAAACTAGTGTCCCATTCGTGGCGCGTGGAGCAATCTAGGTATACGCTATACATTGGTGTCTTCTGTAAAGTATTCCAGCAGAATTTTAGGTGACGGTACACTACACGTGCTAACATAATTTCGTCCTTAATAGTACTGCCAGGTAAGCAATGGGAGAGTGTTACATAATAAGTGAGTGAGGAGCGTGGTCATGCTGAAAGTGGATATCTCGCTGAGGTTAACTTTTGCCAGTCAAACAGGCAAATTGTATATACCACAAGAGAGCGTTTTCCTTAAATGCAAGAACTGGTAATTACTTTAGAAAAGATTCCTTGTAAGATGTTAACTAGTATGGGACCTGTAAGGGTGTTTTGCAGCAGCGCAGCTGGAAGATTATGTCCCACTCATGTTGTGGTAAAAGCAGCAAAAATGGGTGGATGTATCCCACACAGTTCTGCATTCCTTCAAGGCCATTGATGCTACATCCAACTGCTGTCAACATCTGATTGGCTACTCAAATGTTTTTTCGTTCAGTTGGGTGTTTTTCATTTAAAAGAAACAACCAGGTGAAATTAATCCCTGTGTCCACATTTTCAGTCTCTCTTTAGATCGGTATAAGCATTTGACATGACAGCAGACTCTGTCGGTCACGTCTCTTATACGAATGTTTGCACTGGGTCCCTGGGTCTCAGTGACTGAACTGACATTGTTTTCTGAGCCTCGTTTCCGTCCGGGTGCAGGGCGGCGTCCTCGGAGCTGGCTGCACGGCGCCGCCACAGGCAGCCTGGGGCGCCAGGAGTTCAGCCGGTGCGAGGAGGTGGCGCTGCCGGCTGGTGGGGGGACAGGCCACCTCCTCACACTGGCTGCGATCCTGGCAGAGCAGGGGGCTGGCGTGGAGAGCCAGTCTAAGGAGGGACCTAGATCTAGCTAGGTAGGACTCTATGGACATCCTCACACTTTTTTAGTAAAACGCTAAACAAACTGATTTGCAAACCTGTCGCTATCCTCAAAATGAGCGATAAGCTGATAAGGGTGTTGGCCTTATTGGAATGCCACACTTCTTAGATCAATCCGGAATTTTTCCTTTCTGCATGCTTCAAGACAAACTAAGGTTTATCGGAATGTGGGTCACTTTTGGAGGAGACACAAGATATTCTGAAGAAAGTCTGTAGAACTAACTTTGAGCCATGAATCTAGGAATATATTACAACCCTGAACACATGGCTGTCACAGAAAACACAGAGACTACTTTAGACTAATTACTATGCACACAGAAGCACGTATCCAATAACTCTTCCTACACTCCTGCACATGAATGGAATCAGAGAAAGTCAATGGATGTCCTACTGGCATGCACTTCACAGTGGTTTGTAGGTTATCGATGTAGATACAGGTGAGTAAAAATCAGTTTGGGAGGAACAAGAGTAGTTGATTCGTTTTGTTAGAAGTAAGGTTAACTTATGGGGAAGTTAAGGTCTCTATGGGTAGGGTGAGGGTAACTTTGGGGGAGTGATGGTCACTTTCGGAAGACCGAGGGCTGCTGAGAGGAATGAGGGCCACTTTGAGGAGTGAGGATCACTTTTGCAGGACTGAGGGTTGCTACAGGGGAATCATAACAGTGAGGGTACCTTTGGGAGGAGTGAGGGTCACTTCAGACATTATTTTACCCTCTTATTACACACAATGCAATGCTCAACAATGCTGTTTGCCACTACAAGGATGCTGCAATTACTTTGTGTCTTAACATAAGGAGGGGCTGAGGTGAATAATAGCATGGGGCATTGTCCAGCTGGAAGGTTATTTGTAATAGTTGGTGAAGAAACGGAAGCAGAATGACCTTGGTCAGTACTGATCATCTAATTCTTCATAATGTGCACACAGCCTTGCTGCAGTGTTAACACTGGCTCTCATCAAAGTTAAGCAGTCAGGCTGGGATAGCACTTTGAAGGCTCGCCATGCGGGCTGCCAAGTGCTGTTGACAAGCTGGGTGTACACAGCGAGGCCAATTGAGGAGCTATTTGGTTGAGAAATAACGATACTGGTCACGAAAACTGACAGTGGCCAGAGTGTGGTGTGCTGACCACAAGGCTTCCTGTATCTGCATGTGGTCACGTCTGTGGATGACTGGCGGCCCATCGGTACTGTTGAGCTTTCGAGGCCGGTTCGGATGGTGTTTGTTTCTGTTGCTTTCTCACAATGTTGTACTCAAATGTCTTTTAATGTGTTCGTGTTACGAAGGTGAGGAACATAAAGATGTTGGGATCTGAATTTCAGTAGAAGTAAGGAATGGGACGTGTTCAGGTGGAAGTTACCGTATAACCAGTGCTATAGCATTGGAATGAGGCTGGCACTGATGTATACTGTTTACTTCAATGTATCCTCTGCTGTATGTATTTTCTGCCACCTTTGCCTGCAACAGGATACCTGAATTAGGTATAGTATGTCACAGGAAGCAAACTCAGGAACATAAGAAATTATTGAGCTTCATTACTGGCGTAGTCAAGCTGGATGATCATGCAAGTTGTTGATGTGGAAGCAGAATGGGCTTGGCTCATGATGCTGACTTCGGTGTCCTCTGAACATAGAGAATATTTTACGTCACTGTTCCCCACAACACTATAGCCAAATATGGCGTTGTATATCATTGTAAAGAAGCAGAAATTTTAAGGAAGGATTAGACTCAATGGCAGCATAGTCAAAAGTTGCGATAATGTCCAAATAGAAGACCATATCTCACTGGTATTCTAGAAGCAGAAGCACATTAGTATTATTTTATTCTCCTCATTACAGTCTTTCTGCAACGAACATATAGATTATTTTATGCCAGTTTTCCACACAGTTTCATTCCCAAACGTGGTACTGTATGTCATCTGATGCAAGCTGAGAACTGTAAGGAATGGCTGAACTGAATTAGAGTGTAAGAAAGTTTGTGGCATTTTGCATGTGTAGGATAATGTCTAACAAATGTCCGCCTGCTTAGCTGGGTGATGACGTGCTTGCCTCCCTTGAAAGCGGGCCAGGTTAGATTCCCGGCTGGGTTGGAGATTTGCTCCTCTCGTGGACTGGCTGTTGTGTTGCCCTCATCATCATTTCATCCTCATCACCAGCGCGCAAGTCGCTTAATGTGGCGTCGACTGATATAAGACTTGCACTTGGCGGCCGGACTTCCACGGACGTCGCCTCCCGGCCAACGATGCCGTATGCTCATTTCGTTTCATTTTGTCTAACAAATGTTCCACGATCCCAAACCGAATAGGCTCGGTTTATTTCCTTCACTTCAATGTTTCCTCAACGAACACTTGGAGGATTATGTGCCACTGCTCGCCTCAAAATGACACACAAATGCGTTATTGGCTGACACGGTAACGGAGCTGAGGACCGTGAGGAAGTGCTGACCTGATTCTCAGCGCAAGTAAGGGCTGGGGACTGTAGAGTTTTCAGATCTTAGCGCAAGTTGTAAGAACGGAATTAGAATAAGTTTGTTTTACGCGCTCAAATAATTTATTTTTTACTTTTTATTTATTTATTGATTTATTTAACCTGGCAAGATTAAGGCCATCAGGCCCTCTCTTACATCTAACCAGGCATTCTTCTTATTTTACATTCATACGTTTCAGTAGGCATGTTAAACTACATCTAGTACAAAAAGTGAAATAAACAATTAGAAAGGTACACCTGGAAAAATACATACATATAGAGTTTATATTCGTAGATCATAAGTACTGTTATAATTAGACATTATTGAAGAGACAAATTTTAGATAGGAATGCTGGCAGCAGGGAGTATGAGGGAGACTCATGGTGAAGGGAGGAGAAGAATAGACATGATGAAACATAATTAAGGAAAAATAAAGGAAAAGAATGTTTCCTGGCTAATAGAGGCAGATGAAGAGGAAGGCATCTCAGGAGCAAGATAGGAGACGCTAGCTTTGGTATTTGACAGATGAGAGGATTTGCCTGGTACATTAATTTCGTGGAGAACTTTATGAGGATGATAGTAGGAAATGCTTCAACTTCTTCTTAAAAGCAGCAGGAGATTGAATTTTGCGCAAGGTAAGGGGCAGTTTGTTCCAGAGGCGGACAGCGGCAACTGAGAAGGAGTTTGCAAAAGTTTTTGTTTTGTGAGTGGGCACAGTTAGGATACCAAATAAGAGTAACCTCGTGTTTCGATTATGATGGCATGACAGGTTTTTAATCTCTGAAGCAAGGTACTGGAGTGCTTGTGCGACGAGGAGTCTGTGAAGTAAACATAGAGTGTGGTAGTCACGCAATTTGTCCGGCCGCAGCCACTTTAGCTCGGAGTATGAAGCACTAACATGATCATATCGGCGAATGTTGCAGGTGTAACGCACACAGGCATTCATGGTTAGCTCTAGCCGTCTTTTGTTTTCACTACTTGTGCCTTGTTGAATCACGTCACAATAGTGGAGGTTCGGTAGAACGAGTGCTTGCACGATCTGGCGTTTCAAGTCCTGTGGAAATATGTTCCGAAACTTTTTGAGAGCATAGAGACAAGCAGACGTCTTTCGGCACACTGCGACTGTATTCTCCGCCCAGTTGAGATGCTCATCCAAAGTTACACCCAAGTTCTTCACTGTTTTCTGATATGGTATTGGAGTACCGTCGAACAGAATAGGAGGTAGCCGTTCGCGGAAATCTGAACTTATTAATTTCTGATGGGCTATTAAGATTACTTGCGTCTTTTTTGCATTTAGTTTAAGCCCCAGGCTTTTCGCCCATGTCACTACTGAAGGCAGATCATCATTCATCTGAGCGATTGCAGTGTTTATGTCTTCAGGTCTGACGCTTAGGTAGAGCTGGAGGTCGTCGGCATAGAAATGTTATTTACAGGAGGACAGAACCGACGAAATATCGTTGATTTATAAAGAAAACAAAAGTGGTCCTAAGACTGATCCCTGTGGCACTCCCGAGGAAACATGTTTCAAGGAAGATTTTTCATTTACGCAGACAACACATTGCTGTCTGTCTTTTAAGTAGCTTTCAAACCATCTCATTGCACTATCAGAGAAATTAAGCTGTTGCATTTTTCTGTGCAATATGTCAAAATTAACAGTGTCAAAAGCTATGCTGAAGTCCAGTACCGTCAATATTGTTGCCTTTCGATTGTCGATGGCACATTTCAGGTCATCTGTTACTTTAATTAGAGCAGTGTTTGTGCTGTGATGTTTACGGAAACCGGATTGAAATTTGTCATATAGGCTGAATTCATGCAGGTGTTCAGTGATTTGGTCATGAACAATATATTCGAGTGCTTTGGAAACAGCAGGCAGTATGCTAATTGGTCGGTAATCACTAGGCAGTTGCGGGTTTCCGATCTTAGGGATGGGTCAAATTATGCTTCTTTTCCATGCAGTGGGGTATATTCCGTTCACGAGGGAGAAATTAAATATGTCAGTTAAGACAGGTACTAAGATATCGGCAACATTCTTAATCATGGTTATACCGATACTGCCGTTGCCTATTGCATCAGAAGAGATTCTCATTATTGCTTTTCTTGCCGTATTTGTTGTTACATGTTTTAGATAGAAGGTATCGTTGTTAGTTATCCTGTTTCAGGATTCTTGTGGACGGTAATTATCAGCCGTGCTGGTATTCAGAGGTACAGAGAAGAATTCATTTAATTCGTTAGCTGACACATGAAAAGTAGTTTCCGATTTTGCCTTTCCGACCCCCAAGCTACGGAGATTCTTCCATAGAGTCGTGGGCGTCAGATCGCTGCATACAAGGGAGTGAGCGTGCCTGATTTTAGCATTGCGAATGCATTGTTTCACTCTGTTCCATAGCTTTCTGTATTCTTCGAAACGCTCGGGTTTCGGATCTGCCTTGAAACGCCTGTGAGCAGCATCTCTATTAGTCATCATTTGACGTAATTCAGCTGTCAGCCATGGAGCAGGAGATTTTCTTACACGGATTGTGGACACAGGTGCATGTTTGTCATAGAGGGCAATGAGTTTATCACCAAGTTCATTAATTTTGCCGTCGATTGTAGGTTCTCTGATTATTTGATGCCATGAGATTTCTGAGCAATCGGCTGTTAGAGCGTCAAGGTCAATATGTTTCATGTTCCTACAAGTTATGTAACGCGATTTGATCCTTGGGGGCTGCACCGAGTAGGCCAGGAATATTACATCATGTGCTGAGAGGCCAGGGGCCAATGTTTGGCCAACATATCTTACTTTGTCAGTCTGTTTCGTTGCGATTACGTCTATAAGAGTATGACTGTGCGCCGTATGGTGTGTAGGTTGTAATGGAAGAATGTTCATGCTATTGCAACTAAACAATCTTTTTAGGTTTATTGCGGAGGGAGTGTCTCTTAGCAGGTCTACGTTCAAGTCACCCATTACGATGAGATGTTCGTATTGACACTGGAGTGAATGTAATTCCGGCTGGAAGGAACTCATTGAGTTGATTTTTGGCGGCTTGTACACGACGCTAGTCAAGAATTTCCGACTTTGTGTATTTATTTCAATGAACATGAATTCAGCCTCTTTTTCTTCAGCAGGATTTGACGTACGTAAGACTTTCGCTTTGAGATCTGTTCGAATATACGCGCCGACCCCGCCACCTCGCTTTTTTGATCTGTCTGCCCTAAGAAATGTGTACCCTGGTAGGTGAATAGATGCAGAGGATATGTGTGGTTTCAACCACGTTTCGGATAAGAGGATTACGTGGTAGTTTATTTGGTTGAAGAGGAGGCTAAGTTTTTCGTAATGTGCAGGTAAAGACTGGATGTTGCAGTGAGCTGCTAAAAGCTCTGACGCGTTCCGCTGTGCAGCCTGGAGTAGGGTGGCAGACTGGTTTGTCCCTTTGTTAGGCACTACCTGCCGCGAGGGGCACTGGCCGCTGCTTCCGCCAAGTGACATAACACAGGGGTGCCCAAGATTTTGCGCGCCCTGTTTGTGACTCCGCGAGTGCCGAAAGAAAGGCGACTGAAAGAGATTTCCTGAGGTTGCGGGAGTATAGAAAATGGATTAGTGGTATTCGGTGCAAGGAGAATATAACCAATAATAGTGACGGCTGTGTGTCACTGTGTATCCTATGTCGTAAGAGGAGAAATGTAATTAGCGTATTTGAAACAGGTTAGGGTGGAAATAAGGGAAAGGGGGGTGATTTAAGAGGCCGATGCTGCCAGCAGAGAGAAGTAAGCTTAATAATTAGTAGATTATCATAGGAAGCTAGAATTAAATTGAAATTTACTAAAGTGATACTGGTAGTGATTATCGTAGGAAGCTACAATTAAGTTGAAATTTGCTAAAGTGATACTGATGGTGATTTTTGTTATGAACAATTTAAACCAAAGAGATGGGTGATTAATGAACTAAAGGAGAGACTAATAATTGCAATAAAACTATTACAGAATGGAAGAGAATAAACTGAGAAAATGAAAAAAGTATTAGCAGTAACTAAAATTAAGTAATGGTTAGAGCTACAGACACAAAAAATAGTGAAAAGTTGATACAGTTACAAAAACAATTAGTTGAAGGTACAAATATGGGTATAATTGAAAAGTTAATACAGTTACAAGACTATATCTCAGTATAGGGCTGTTACAATTTGCAAATGGTGTTAAGTTTGCACTTTTGGCTCGAGTAGCTTCACTTAATACTTTTCAGTTCTGTCATGTTTGTTACTGTCTTCTTTCCAGCTGCTGTCTCAATGATTACTCTGCCATCCTGAGTCCACACATTCTGAAGACCGAAATGGGATATGTCACTGTTTAAAAACTTTGGCCGTTCGTGTGTCAGATCTTCCCTTATTGTAAGCCCTGTCCTTGCTAACTTCTTCTTCTGGGTAAAGATCTCTGCCCTTTTTCGGTACAAGAGAAATTTAACTATTATTGGACGAGGTTTGGTAGCACCTGGTAGTTTTCGTCCCACCCGATGGCTCCTGTCAATGTCTGCCTTGGTTACTTCAACACCTAATTTTTCACGCGCAACCTCTATAAGCAGGTTCTCTGTGTCTTCTTCCTTATTTTCTGCTACTCCAAACAGTCGTAGACTATTTCGCCTTTGGTACTGTTCTAGCTCGTCTGTTGCGGCAGATAGTTTCACTTCTAACTCTCGTGTCTTTTTCTCGTATTCAGACAGCGACTTTTTAGTGCTGTAATTTGGGCAGTATTGGCCTCAACAGTTTCACGCATTTTGGCCAATAATTGTCTTTTCAACAAACATAAACGTAGTTTTATACCGCTGTCACCCACAAAGTTATACATAAGTGAGGTACTGAATCGCACCATAGGGAAGCCGAGGAACACAGAGAAATATGGAGCTCATTTACAGGGTATGTATATAATCTGTCATTGTCGAACTAGAAGATCGTGTCTCATGTCACAGAATCGGAATTCACAATGCGCTTTATTTCTGCTACTCGCTACAATACTTTTTCAACAGTCATACAGGATATTTCATGCCAACGATACCATGATACCCAAATGTGGAACAACACGTCACTGTAGAGAAGCAGAGGAAAAACAGGAAGGAGGAAGTGAATTACATCATAAGTAAGGATTGGGACATTATCCAACTTGCCGACCATGTTCAACAATATTCTGGAAACTGTGGTGTCCAGACTGTGAAAATTATTTTTGTTTTTGTGATTATTTACATGCTTTTTAATAAATTCCAGTATTGTTTGGAAATGGGTTCTGGGTTCTGGGTCTATCAATTTTGATTGCGTCATAAATTACGGGATAAATATTAGTCACACCTCAGTTCGTAATCACGATTGAGCCTTGCATCTAGTTATTATAACTGTGTGGCGTAAATGCTGTTATAAGCAGTGACCTAGAAGAAAACAATCTCATGATGATAAGCGTCTGTAACAACGTTTAAGTAAAGTACGTATTTTCACACCACACAGTCAAATGCTCCCCTGTAAATGACTATCATGTTAAATATTTATAACTACAGTGGTTTAACAGTGCATAATCACGCACCAGTCCTTTATAATATGACTTGAAAGTGCGTCTTTGTTGGTTGGTAGCCAGGCCAGCTGAAAAAAACTAGTAATTTATTGTACACCTAATTGTTTCGATGTAAATAAAATCCCCTCCACGTACGTAGGCTGCTGTGGAATGTTATACTAGAAGCACGAGTAGTTGCTCGACTGTAAAGAAGCGTATTAAAATTCAAATTTGCCGCGTAATGGCGGCTGTCTTGCAGCGCCTGCGATGCTACGTTGTTTCGACTGCCCAGCGAGTTGGCATTGCCGTAAATGCTTCCTTATTTGTCACAGGACGGTTACAACCACGAAATGATAGCATTAAATAACAATTTAAGTTAAAATCTATTTCACAGTTAATAACACATTCTACAGTCGTACAGACCTGAGAGACACAGAGCTATCTTATAATGATGACAAAGTCTAAGAAAGAGCGCCAGAGAGGGTGTCGAGGAGAGAGAGGTTATCACAATGTCGTTTCTATTTATGCACTAAATTGTTAGTCACAAATGTAAATATACTGTTTAGTAAGTTATATCAAGTCTAATGTCACTAGTTTTTTCCAAAGCAACACTTCGTACAATTAACAACTTTATAGTCCATGTCCGTTTTCTTTTTCAATCGTTATTAAATTTTACAGAGTTTTTGTCATTAAAGTCACTCAAACGTAACAAATATAAAAGTGTTCGTGACAAATACATATGGGGACGCTATAAAACAGAAGCAGATTGTGTTTGGTTCATGCTATTCCTTCGCTGTTCCCTCAAGAGCAATCTTCACATACCACTTTAAGCTGCTCCGGTCAACATGTAAAGCCGATTGGGTGACTCACTGTAATGATGCCGAGGAACATAAGGACAAATTTGACAAATTGAAGTGAATATCTGCAGTAGCAAGGAATGAAGCGTTATCCAGCTGGAAAATTGTGTCCCAGTAATCTCGAAGAAACTGAAACAGTGTGGTGTTCCTCATGCCGCTCACTTCATCATTCTCTCAACAAACTCCAGAGGTTGTTGCAGGCCACTGTTCCTTACAACATGATACTGTAAGCTGGACCTGTGTGTCACTATAATGAAGCTGGGGAACGAGGCATAGGACGTTGCTGAATATTAGCGTAAGTAATCAGTGCTGTATTGTTTAGTTGGAAACACTTGTTGCCCATGGTATAGTAACTAAAATTAATTTAGAAGGATGTAGTTGTAAGTAAATGATGAAACAGTATTCAGCTTAAACGTCATTCTTCGCTCTTGTTGAATTTTCTCCTAGAAAGCAGGAATCATTTTAGATTATTGTTAACTACAGGTTGGTACCTCATGTCAATTCTGTATTTCACGAACAGGAGCTGAGGAATTTTGATGAGAGTTGTATAGTGTAACTTTATGACTGGTGGATTATATCTCCAGAGTCAAGTTCACTAAAGTTGCAAGTATTACAGTAAAATATGCTTCATATTCACTGTGGCCTTCAGGGATTCCTTAGCTATCTAAACAAGTTAAAATAGGTCATTGATCTCTTCATAAGGCACCCAAAAAGGTTTAGCATCTGACATGCATGGTGGTGGAAAACATGTTTAACGATGAGTAGAGAAACAGTCTGAGAGAAAAATTGTTGACTGTCCAACTGTCCTGGACTAATGTGAGGATTTGCAGCTAAGACATTCACATATGAGGTGGCAATTGCTGCTAAACGATAATATTTCACAAAAATACACATCAGATTAGGAAAATCAAAGTACATCCTTTGATATTTGGGAAAGTGCAACCATATGACACCGTCTACCCTTCCGCAGTGCATTCTTTGACTACATTTAGCGTTACCCAGGAAAACGACGTGGACTTAATAGTGCTGTGTTCCCTTTGGGATGCTTGATGTTGGTGAGCCCCTCTCACTATCTCAGGGTGCCTGATTGCAGTGAGTCCCCTTGCCTCTCACCAGTGCTTCAGAGCAGCAAATGTCCGAAATGTTGACCATTGTTTCTAATGCATACTGCAGCTCTGTGTCTGAGTGACAAACCGACATGCTTTAGTGTCTCTGTGCTAATGTTTGCACATTCACTGCGAATTCACTACCACATATCTTCGGGAGTTGTTAGTACATCCATGTAAACTCTCTCTTTTAGCCATCCTCACAGGAAAAAATCGGCAGAAATCGAATTGGGTGAACGTGCGGGCAACATTTGAGGACCTCCTCGTCCAGTCCATCTACTCGGATAGTTTCGATTTAAAACTTCTCGATCTAGTCGTGATTAATGCGCTGGGCATCCGTCGTACTGAAACCACATATCCAGTTTCGTTTCACGTGGAACATAGCCTATTAGTATGGCTAAAACATTATCCACAATGTCGCTGTACATTTGACCGATCAGATTACCGTTTATGAAATATGGGCCAATTACCTGCGTACCTAAATTACCGCACCAAACGTTGGCACTTCATGCACTTTGATGTTGAACTTGCCTTACCCAACGGGGACCAATAATGCATATTATGTAGATTCACTTGACCACGATTCGTAAAATTTGTTTCTCAGAGAAAAGTATCTGTGAAATAAAATTATCATTGACTGCTAGTTGTTCCTGTATCCAGTTGCAGAAATTCACGCGATTGTGAAAACTGTCACCATGCAGTTCTTGACGCAGTGATAAATGAAATGGGTGCCATTTGTGTGCATTCAGTATGCGTAGGACACTTCTTTGAGAAATTCCTGGACGTCCCGAAATTTGAAGAGGACTAATGTGAGGATTTGCAGCTACCGCAGCTAAGACATTCGCTGTGTTATTTTCGTTTGTCACAGGCCGCGGTTGGACTCTTTCACTAGGTCCAACACTTCCCGTTTCAGTAAACAGGTGGACAACACTGCGAAACGTCGTTGCAGACGGAACATTCCTATCGGGGAACAGAGTAGCCTACCTTTGACGAGGTTCCTCAACATTTCTCTGAGCCTGAAAGTAGGCGGCAATTCTATCGACGCTCTCCGCAATCGTTGACATCGTGTAACAATTGCTAAGAGATGTGTTCAGTCCGAATTACTGAAGTAACATGCAGACTCTGACCAAGGACTGAGGGCATGACCACGGTCTGTACGCCATTGGATTGTGGGAGGTGTCATATGATAGCATTATCAAAAACATCAACTAAATACTTCGACTGTCCCAATAGGATGTGTATTTGTTTGAGATAGTATAGTTTTGCAACAAGTGTCGCCTCATTTCCGTTTGCCAGTTAGAGCTCCATCTATCATAAAACGGAAGAAATGTTTCATGCAAAAATTACATATTTTTTACGGATAATCCATATCCACAATAAAAAATAGGTGTTCCTATTTAAGATTTCAAAGACACACTCCCCCTCCCCTCTCGCCCTCGGGGGTGATGCACGGGGTGCGGTCGAGTATTATGTTAATGAATATCCCACTTCGAGGTGAACAACGATTATTACCAATCTATTTTAATACAATGTGTATTTCGACCAATATTTCGGCAAAAAGTTTTAAATGCCTTACCCAGCATACAAAGACTTTGTTTTAACCTGAGACAACGTGTGGTACGAAAACTCGTACTAGGTGAAAAGTTAATATTAGAAAAGGGGCCATCTGTCTGTGCTACAACTAGACACCTCCTAACTACCCCTCCTGCATGGGCAGTGAGAACTTTGTATTTTCAAATGTGATCCCTCCCTCTGCCCCTTCCCACCAATTTTTATTGTATATGCGAATTCTACGTCAAAAAGTAGGGACAATTTACTCAAATCACTGTTTTCTGCTCATCGTACTTGTGTCGTTGTAATCGGCAAATATCAACTGAGCCTGTTTTCGAAAAATACCACCGACGCATTTGCTTCTACAGGTGTTTCACAATGTTTTGACGATTGAAAATATAATACGGCCGCTCCGGGATGCATTGCTATCTCCCATGGCCCGGTTTGCGGAAGAAAGTAGAACCGTACATACCACGACCTCTCATGGAGACCTTCTGTATACTCCTTCCACATTTCCGCTTTCCCTTCTTTCCTTAGGACTGGTTTTCCATCAGAGCTCTTGATATTCATACAGCTGCTTCTTTTTTCTCCAGAGGCCCGTTTAATTTTTCTGTAGGCGGTATCTGTCTTTCCATAGTGATACACAATTCTAAATCCTTACAAGTAGCTTATTTCTCAGAAATATCAACGGCTAGCCATATTATTTGTACTGTGTAATCATATTTGCAGCACTAAATCGTATTTAGAACATAGATGTCAACCGTCAGAAAGGTTTTTATTTACCACGTAAATGAAATGTAGAATGAAATGCGTCTCTTCTCAATTGCAAGAACAGGCACACTTGATATTTGTCGACTATAGCGCCATCTACGACGAATGAGAAACAATGGTTTGAGTAAACCGTACGTATACTCTGGTGTGGAATCGGGATATACGGTAAAGATCCAGGGTTCCCATAGTGGCAGCGGATAAGAGTTTCCTTATACCGGCGGACCGGCAAAGCTAACCCCCACTCGGTCCGGGGCCCGCTCTACAGGTTCGCTCCGCGGGTGGCCGGTGTTGCAGGCGCTCGTCGTAGACACAGTAAGTAATCACGTCGTACTGTGAGCACCGCACGCTGTACAGAGATGTCGTAGACGTTCCCGATCCACACGCTTCGCAGTTGTAGGCGCGACCAGACAGCTTGATCTCAACAAGCCAGCGCAACATGCCTCACATCCAATGAACTCTTACAAGTTCCCCGTGAAGCGTTTGGTAACCACATTATTCCCAAACGCGTTTGAACAGTCGTCCCTCCCGCCTGATTGAATTGTGACAGATTTTTTACTTTTTTTGAAGGCGAGAGTGTACTCCGACAGGCCGAGAAGCTCTCAACTGGTAAATGGTAGAATTCACGACGATAATTCCAGAATTCCTCCAGCAATTATGAGAGATGTGCTAAAGAACTGAGTGAAATGGTTCGAGTATTTTGTAGTCGTGAATGGTCGTCATTTGCCCCAAATAGCGTTTCATAATAAAATTTGAATGAATGTTGTACCTTGTGCAAAATGTTAATCTTTGTTTCATTATTAGCTTGCGTCTTATTCAAACTTGAAGTGGTTAAAATATTCGTTAGTGTTGCAAATTTGATTGTATAGTACAATACAGTTAGTCATTTCAATGTTTGTTTAGAAACTACGTTTAGCGTGATGCAGGGAAAACGACGTGGATGCAGTAGTTTTCTGTTCCCTGGAGAGGTAGATGTTGGTGAGTTGTCTTGCCTCACCACTGGGGTGCTTGATGTCGGTGAGAATCCGCGGCAGATACGCCAGTCACTATCGCTTCACCTACATTTTATCATACTACAGTGGCTGGGGTTCGTATTCCATCAGGAGCAACGTAGAGGCCAGAGTGAGAGTTACTGTGGCCGGATGGAAACACACGTCGAAATCAGTCACTCTGAGGGCGAGGTTTGTGGATGGCCACCGAAATCAAGCATTTTGATCAACCACATAGGAGCAAAAAACTACGTTACCATACAAGCAGCTTCTTGCTGCTGTGGTCCTCAATCCGAAGACTGGTTTGGTGCAGCTCTCAATGCTACTCTATCGTGTGCAACGTTCTTCATCTCTGAGTAACTACTGCAACCTACATCCTTCTCAATTTGCTTAATGTATTTATCTCTTAGTCTCCCTCTACGATCTTTACCCTCCACACTTCAAAAATGTTCAAATGTGTGTTAAAATCATATGGGACTTAACTGCTAAGGTCATCAGTCCCTAAGCTTACACACTACTTAACCTAAATTATCCTAAGGGCAAACACACACACCCATGCCCGAGGGAGGACTCGAACCTCCGCCGGGACCAGCCGCACAGTCCATGACTGCAGCGCCTTAGACCGTTCGGCTAATCACGCGCGGCTCCACGCTTCCCTCCAGTACTAAACTGGTGATCCCTTGATGCTTCAGAACGTGTCCTATCAACCGATCCCTTCTTTTATAGTCAGGTTGTGCTCAAGTTCCTCTTAGCCCCATTTCTATTCAATATCTCCTTATTAGTTACGTGATCTACCCATTTAAACTCCAACATTCTTCTGTTTCACCACTTCTATTCCCTTCTTATCTAAAGTGTTTATTGTTCATGTTTCTCTTACATAGATGGCTGCACTCCAGACAAATACGTCCAGGAAAGACTTCCTAACACTTAAATCTGTATTCGATGTTAAGAAATTTTTCTTCTTCACAAACGCATTCCTAGTCATTGCCAGTCTACATTTTATATCCTCTCTGCTTCGGTCATCATCTCTTATTTTTGTGCCCAAGTAGCAAATCTCATTTACTACTTTAAGTGTCTCCTTTCCTAATCTAATTCCCTCATCATCACCTAGTTTAATTCGACTACATTCCATTATCCCCGATGTGCTTTTGTTGATGTTCATCTTATATCCTCCTTTCAAGACACTGTCCATTACGTTCAACTGCCCTTCCATGTCCTTTCCTGTCTCTGACCGAATTACAGTGTTATCGGCAAGTGTCAAAGTTTTTATCTCTTCTCCCTGGACTTTAATTCCTACTCGAATTTTTTCTTTTGTTTCCTTTACTGCCTGCTCAATATACAGATTGAAAAACATCGGGTATAGGCTACAACCCTATCTCACTCCCTTCTCAATCACTGCTTCCCTTTCGTACCCTTGGACTCTTGTAACTGCTATGTGGCTTTTGTTCAAATTGAGAATAGCCTTCGCTCCCTGTACTGAATTCTTGCTAGTGTTTCGCAACCATGACTTAACCAGCTGGTAGTTCGGTAATAGTCACACCTGTCACGACACCTGAATTTGGAACTGGAATTATTATGTTTTTCTCGAAGTATGAGGGTATTTCGCCTGTCTCATACATCTTGCACAGCAGATGGAACAGTTTTGTCATGGTCGAGGCTATCAATAGTACTGACGGAATGCCATCTACTCCCTGGGCCTAGTTTCGACTTAGGTCTTTCAGTACTCTGTCAAAATCTTGTCACTGTATCATATCTCACATCTCATCTTCATTAACGTCCTGTTCCAATTTTATAATATTGAGTTGAAATACACCAGCCTAGTAGAGACCTTCTGTATACTCCTTCTACCTTTCAGCTTTCCCTTCTTATATTAGGACTGGCTTTCCATCAGCGCTTTTGATATTCATACAGCTGCTTCTTTTTTCTCCAAAGACCTCTTTAATTTTAGTATCAATGGCTAGCCATATTATTTGTACTGTAAAATCACATTTGCAACACTAAGCAAATTTCGAAGATAGATGTCAACCGTGACAGCAAAAAGGAATTTATTTACAACCTAAACAAAATGCAGAAGCAAATGTGTCGGTTCTAAATTGCAAGTACAACAACACGGGTTGTTAGTCGACTTCATCGCCATCTATGACGAATGAAGAGTAAACCGCACGTATATTCTGGCGTAAAATTTGTTCCTATCATAACAGATTTGCAGATTTATTTTCAAACATGATTAATTAAATTCGGTAGTTCGTGTTAGAAGTTCATCCGCATTGGAGGGAAACAGAATAACGCTACCACCAAAACGATGGCTGTTCACATATTTGACATTATTACTTATTATTTGGAGAAAAAATTATTTCTCGTATCTAGTGTAGAAGTATACAGACCAGTTAAAAATGAAGCATCGGTTAAATAAGGGAAAAGCGAATGCGGGTAGTGCCTTTCACTGAGATCATATGAAAGGACTTGAAAACTTGAGGCCGTGATCAACTGAATCTACCAGCATGCAGATTCTACGACAGACTTGGCGACCTCACTGGAAAGTTCAAGACTGTTAGCAATTATGATCAAACTAAAACAGATGGGCTTCAAGGCGGCACTTTTACGTTCTGTGGAACACTCAACAATTTAAATGAGGAAAATGTGAATAGTCGACAGAACCATTTTGTTATGACGTCGTGTTTCGAAAATCCATCAACTAAGTTTATTATTGATAACGTTACAATCTTCATAGAATGGTAGAATTACTGAAAAGCTTTGGTTTGTTTTACTACGACACCTTTTCGTGTATTTTTCAATGCAGTTACATAGTTCGCTGTGTGTGTTGTTCCCCGGAGGCTGTTAGTAGAGTATTCATAGAAATTTAGACAATAGCATGTCTCGCAGGCAAAGTGGTAATTCATAATCTGTTCTCCGACCTATAATTACGTTCTCCATTTTCGCTATTGTTTTATGTCCGCTGTTGAGTTCAGACTGTTCCTTTGCCTGATTTAAACACATAGTAAATTCTATGCGTTGGCGACAATTTAGTGAATCTTATACATTGCGAAAAGTAGGCCTGCATCTCCACGGTATTTAGCGTCATGTCTGTCGTTTTCCATCTGGAGTAGGGTAAATGTGGCATTGTAATCAACATGCCGCGATAGCTGTGAATGTATGCCAGGCCACAACTTGTACCCGGGTTCCTGCCTTTCGCAAGTAAAGTCTGTGCTATATTCCACAGGTGTGTCAGTGACTGTTAAAAACAAAACGTTATGTGAAGACTCCTTTGTCTACCTGAACACGATGTGTCGCTGATGTTGTAGGACTGACCCAAAACGTGTTTGGTGAGATAATATTCAGGTGTGCATTGTAAATTAAACAGAAGACGTTATTATGCGTTATCGTTCTTACTGCGTCTCACCCAGATGTGGTCCTGCGTATAACAGGGAGGTTTCTGAGGAACACACGTGAGGACTGTAAAGACTAACTCTGTGAGTAGTGATGGGCACACTGTACAGCCGGTAAATCACTTCTCTTTTATGTCGTGGGAATTGCTCTGTACTTACATCGCACTATTCAGTGTTCATTCTACAGACGCGACAGGTTGTTCAAGATTTCTCTTCCCTACAGCATGTGGTCACGTATTTGATTATTCAGGTTTGTCAGGGTTTGTGAGACGATTCGAGGCAAGGGTACTTCTTCACGGGACGAGTCAGCATAAAGTTTACAGAACGCTGATAAGAAAATTTAGAATCAAGAAATCAAATAAATAATACCACGTGTAGAAGTATGGAACCGGAATTTGGTTGGGATATTCAAAGTAATCTCCATTGCTATTTATACATTTCCCACACCTCTCTGCCAGGCTATGAACGCCACGCCAAAAGGAAACAGTTCTTCTTTTGAGGCGAGCCAGTCAGCAAGTCATTTTCGTACATTTTCATACGAACTGAAGGATCGCTCAGCGAGAGCGTGTCCCTGTGATGCAAACAGATTATAACTGCACGGAGCGAAATCTGAAGAATAAGACGCATGGCCTAGTATTTTCCAACTGAACGCCTCGCTTCTTTCCCTGACCCGTTTTGCTGTGTCTGATGGGGCGTTATAATGGAGCAATACCACTTTTTCTAGCCTTTTTCATACACCGATCGTTTTTCACGTAATGTTCCATTCAAATCGATCATTTGCTGTTCGTAGCGATCAGTGTTAACGGTTTCACCAGGTTTTAGCAGCTCATAATAGACGAGACCTTTCTGATCCCACCAAACACAGAGCAATGTCTTCTTTCCAAAGCGATTTGGTCCTGCAGTGGATATCGATGGTTTGCCTGGAAACAACCATGATTTACGACGCTTAGGATCCATCTTTCATCACCTGTAACTATTCGATGCAGAAACGACCTTCTTTTGTGTGTGGCGAGCAGCATTTCGCAGGTGGTTTTTCGAGCTGCTTGCTGTCTTTCATTCAGTTCATGCGGAACCGATTTTCCCCGCTTTCTGCAGCTTTCCCACAACTTTCTGATACGCCCGTTAAACCCGCTGGGCAGAACAAGTGATTAGGATTGTGGAAAGGGGCAAATAAGGTGTTGGTCAGGTTCACTCAAAATTGTAATTTATTGTAATTTAATAACACCTTTACACAAAACCGCACATAGCCGAAGCTATAGACGTACAAGTTTCAAAAAGGCCTCAAAACAAGAAATCTTAAAGCAACAAAATAGATCTCAAGTGGTAAAAACATGCAGTTCAAATGGCAAATAAAATAATTAACATATATACACACAGCGAGGCTGAGAGCCTCAAGGCAAGAGTGAATAGACAAACATAAACAAGATGCTATACTAACGGCTGTGGGCGTACAATTGATTTTCCAAAATTCAAGAATACATAAAATCTAGTAAAACCAAGAATTTTTTAAATCATTGGCTATGATATATTATAAACAGACAATTGAATGAGAAGGACAATAAAGACAACGGCACTCAGAAGCCTCCAGGGCGGTCGGTCTGCCCTCGTTCACTTAGGCGAGACAGGTGGTGAGCCCAGCTACACTTGATCTGTCGGAACCCAACCAGGGGACAGCCACGGACTGACCGACACAACGACTTGCTTGCCACCAATCAGTACGTGAGAACTCAAACACAAAATGTTACAAACGTGATTATACACAATGAAATATGTGTCAAGCTGTCAAAATTACATACCATGTTGGAGAGCGACGACAGGTGAGGAAAGGACGCTGCCTGAAATTGCGTTAGTGGCCACGGCAGGTAACCAAAACAATAACGGCCAGAAGGCACTAAATTCCGCTGGTGCACTTTAATTGTAGTCAACCAATATAGTTAATTGCACAGCACGGCAGCTATATTTCAGGAATAGAAACACTTGGTGTTGCTCACGGGAAAATCTCCCCAACATCGAAACGAACGACACAACAAGAAAGGACATGGTTTGGGTAGTTGAAACCACTACTCAGCTTTGACGTCCTGGGACGGTGAAGCACGAAGCTCGTAGCGATCAGACACCTCCACACACGCTCCGACACTGAGGAAGGACTGCCAGCAGACCCAGCCGACTGCACCTCGCCGAGATACCTTCCCTGGTCCACAGCAGCCGACCGACTGACTGCCAGTACGCCGTCAACATTTAAAACAAGTTGTCAGTGTAAATGACACCAACTACAGACACAGTTTGACAAACACTTGGACAAAGACCTGAACGCTACCCAACAGGTACTAAGCACGCACGAAGTTAAATCGGGAGTCAACACTACACACACACACACACACACACACACACACACACACGCACACAGCTGACTCATGAACTATCGGCGAGCCAAAACGCGTCACCCGGTAAGACGACCGACCGACGATCCACCAAGACCGCGGCCCGGCTCAAGTGATGCGTGGCGGCAATGGTCGGGAGCGCCATGTCGACGCAGACCTCACTGCTGCTCCAACCCGACTGCACTACTGCCGCTTTGCAACTCCCCGACTGGCAGGTCCGGACTGCGCTCCAGACGCATTCCAACTGACTGGCAGCCCGAACTGGCGACCCGAACTGGTATACGACAGACAATCGGGAAGTAACAGCAGTCGAGCAAATACACTACGAGACGGGATATATCGATACGCGCCGGATACGGTCAGGCAAAGCGGAAACTCAGTGACAGTAGTAATTTAAATTAACGTAGTTAGGTGGAAGTACGTTTAAAACGCGGTGTAAAGTACATGATGGCGGGAACACGGGTCATGCACAGCTCACTTTCGACCAAAGACACACGGGTTTCTGCGTCACCTCCAATTGTTCCGCGAGTTCCTGTTGCGTTTGAGTATCGTCTTCACCCAATAAGGCCTGCAATCCGTTGTCTTCGAACTTTCTCGGTGGTTTCCCTGCGCTCATCGTTTCTCACTTCAAAATCACAACTTTTGAACTTTTTGAACCACCTGAAACACTGTGCTTTTCCCGAGAGCACGTTCGCCGAAAGCTTCGACAGGCATTCGACGCGATTCTCCAGCAATTTTCTTCAAATAGTACTGAAAAACCAATTCTGTCAGCAAATCGTAGTTAGTAGGCACAAATCGCCACTTGTTTACGTGTTTGAAACAGATACCGATGTATGTAACTTGGGTTACTGTGTGTTGACATTCGTCGCAGCCTTCACAGGAAGCAGATGGCGCTGCACACGCGCTCTCACGGACCTCACACTGACGGCTAGCACCATCTGTAGGTGCCCACCTCTAGACCTGGTAAAGCACTAAAAACAGACGATATAGGAATACGTAACACGTTACAGGGTAAGTTCTGAACTTATGCGAGAAACTAATCTGCATAACGTAAGGACTGGGCCACACAGAGACAGTTCCACTTGGACGTGAATACTGGGGGGTCTGCCGCTCAACACAGCCTGCAGCTGCGCCGCCCCCGTAGCGCCGCCGTCAGTTTGTGTGAGCAGATCTCGACGTAAATAGTACACATGTTGCCGGGGTGTGCTAGCTCTTACTGAGTTTTATTTGAATAAGACGGCAGTGCAGCTTCAATTCAGTTATTGTACTCTGGTCACTTACGAGGCACAGGCTAAGAACCGACACCTCGCTCCAAAATGACACAGCCTTTTTAAAGTTAATTTAAATAGTTTATAGTCACTGCGTGCCATACTGTTTATTACACACGCTACAGAACGGGCTGCGACAACGTAATTATCTGGTCCCCTGATTTTTAATTAAAGCTTTGTGAAGTTTATTGTCTTTCCTATTTTTTTGTTCTTTAGGTAGGTCAACAAACATTCATTGACAATTTATCAAAACGTTGCAGCTAGCTCAAAGTGATAAGTCCGGCCAGAGATTCTAAGAGTCTGCAGTGTTGAAACTTTATGCTAACACCTCAATGTCCTTATCGATACTGTTAACTTTTGCAAATATTCCCACCAAAATGAAGTTAATTTCAGCTTTTATGTTTCACTTGATACTTCCATATAACGACAATTATCACAAACCTTCAGTTATCATTACGGAAGTTACGTCAACTTGGCACAGGTAATACTTTTGTAAAATTATCGTTACACTTTTTAAAACAACTTGGTACATCTTGAGTACTTCACTCTACACTATAAGCATTATTAGCTATCGCAACAATAACAATAACAGCAATCACAGGACAGGAATCGGAACAGGAATAGGGATAGTAACAAGAATAGTAACGAGCTAACAATGATAGTTACATACATATATAGGCAAAAAGAAACTACGGTATAAGAATTTTCTTCTCCTACAACTTCATGATAATTGTCATTATACTTCCTTTTAATTAAATATTCTGGTCATCATAAACTACCCCAATTTTACTGGTACGTGTTATTGGAAACTATGTCTTCATAGTCATTTTACTTCCTTTTAATTAAAACTTTCACTCAAATACTTCTCGAGATCACAAAGTACCAGAAGCTTGGCAGTACGTGTTATTGAAAACTTTTAATTAAATATTTCAAATAATGTTAATTAAAAATTATTGTGAAAGAAAGAATTATTGAAAAATTTCCTTAGTACTGATGGAAATGCTAGCCAGTGAAACATTTTTTAACGGACTGTAAACGGTTCCTTCTTCCACTAACACCAAAACCCTAGCCTCTCTCTCGTCTAAAGAAATCGGTTAACTGGTACGGGGCCATATCTTCCACCAGAATTTTTCTGTAAGCTTCGTGCCACTGCACTGAACCTTGTCCAGAACTGAAAACAAAAGTTACAGTTCGTTATTAAGCGAGAGTCAACGGCGGTTACACACTGGATAGTTAGAGAACCAACTCGTGAACGTAACGTGTTAAACCTCGTAGCAACAAAGAGACCCGGACTTGTCGAATCAGTTAAGGCAGAGGAAGGTGCCAGTGATCATAAGGCTGTGGCAGCAACTATGACTATAGGACACACGCCCGGTCTCACAGCTTTACTTCTGCCAGTATCTCGTCTCCTACCTTCTCGCAGGAGAGCTTCTGTAAAGTTTGGAAGGTGGGAGACGAGGTACTGGCAGATGTAAAGCTGTGCTTCGGTAGCTCAGATGGTAGAGCACTTGGTAAGGTCCCGAGTTCGAGTCTTGGTCGGGCACACAGTTTTAATCTGCCGGGAAGTTTCATATCAGCGCACACTCCGCTGCAGAGTGAAAATCTCATTCTGGAGACCTATATTCATGCTGAATATAATCAAGTAAACGCTGAATGTCTTGAATTTCGTTGCTGCTAATAGCTACATGTCCACAGTAAGTATTTTTAAAATTAAAAACAACGGACACTTCCGGAAATAAAACATCGAATGTATGCTTGTGTAATCATTCTACGTGCTTACACGTGACTGTAAGTTACCATGTTCTAAATGTATGAAGAAAAATGATTCAAATGGTTAGTACACCCATGACACTTCACTGTTGCTGTATTTATAGCATTCTCTTCATAATTTCCAACTTACCTCTTTCTTTATCTCTTTGTTTTCTTGCTACTTTCACTACTTTCGAAACCAGTAATATAAGTTATCTTACATTTCACAACGCAGATTCAGAAATAACAGCAATTGAACTACGAAAAGTGAAACGAAAGATAAGTGCACTAAGTGTTCGGTAGGTGGCATGCGAATGTGATCACCACTGAAAGGGCGCTACTCCAGGAGCAGAGCTCTTTCACAAATGACGTCACTGTAACTCAACCGCATAAACACATTTACAGTATCTGGAATAAAGCATATCTATGTGTATAGGATCTGTTACCTTTTGTAACACATTTTGTCAAAATTTGGAGTAAGGCTCTTTCGAAACTGACTATATCAGTCAACTGTACCCTCTTACAGTAAACAAGACAAATCGTCACGTGACACAGTTGTCAAGAATACATGGCTCTCCTCAACGACCAACGCCGTTGCCTAGCAACGGTTTGAGACGAGTCGAAACGCGAGCAAGACGACTGTTCCTGTCCCCATTCCCAGCAAAGCCTTAAAAAACGGCACGGAGCAGCGACAGCAGTAAGGCATCTGGTAAGAGATCAACCAGCGTCTGATTTCTGCCAAAGCACGGGCATGGAATCGACTGCATCTCTCTGCTGATGCATAACATTAATTGTCGATTCTTGTATGTTTAATAAATATGGAGGTCTTCGACACAGCACTTATATTCAGACTAATTTAATTTTGCAAACCAGTCGAGCGTATTGTTGATACGAAACTGTCTAAGGCAGTTTGTGTAGGAGAAACAATAATTTTATCCATCTTTTAATTCCAGGATGATGGGGTGTCTGTAAATTACATGTATAAACGCTCCTACGAAGCTGCCACGGCAAGCTCGTTTAGATAATGCTCGACAAGGTAAGTACATCGTCATGGTTTCTTCAAACACACGTCCTCCGTGTTCCTATCGTAAGAATATTTATTTTTACAATCATTTCTACAGTATTGTAGATCAGTTTCAGGCATTAATTGTTATTTTGGTTCAATTCTAGTGTCTTGTTCCATCTTTCAGCTTAAACCAGTGACGTCGTGTTTGACATAATGAGTTTACGTTGCGAAAGATAGAAAGTCCTGTTATTAAATGTTATTTGTGGTTGTCTTAGTAACCGATGTAAACCATGCTGTTTATTGTAAATATGTCACGATTTCCGAGAGTGTTGTTAGGCGGCAACCTAAGGGCAAAGCCTAAACTGCTGGTAGTGAATCAAGCAGCAATCGTATTTGTAATCTCGGATCTCGTAAAATAATTTGGCTACAGTTTTCTGAATAATACATGATATCCGAAGGTGAGGTTCTGCAGGAATCTAAGAGGACAACTTAAACTCCTGCGAATGGAACGATTAGCAGTCACATTTATAAGCTTGCTTCTTACAAATATTTGGTTGTATTTTTTCAAAAATATCACGATTTCTGAAAAGGAGGTTAAGGAGGAACTTAAAGGGACAGTTATATAGGTCAATTATAGTCCTCCAATCCACGGTACGTAACTTTTGTTGAAATTTTGTTAAGTGTCTTGTTACTACTTTTACGTTGTTTTTTTATCTCTGTACTTGAGCTATCTAGATCAAGTTTAGTTTGCGACTAGTAAATTGCTTATTTATCGCAATAGTACAGAAGGTAACACCAAGAACAGAAATCCTGTAACAAAGAACTGCACTCACCTGTAGCAAAAACGCAGAATATAATGAATTTTTACTGATATCTAGATTTGAAATATGTAGCTGAATTCTAGTTACAGATTCCAACATATGTCACTTTTCCTTGAATTTACATTAGTTTTGTAGTGCTTTTTCTTTTAGGAATGATGTGTCGATTTCTCTTTATTTCCTGCTTCTCTCCTCCTTAAATTTCCTATTTTTTTTATTACTGGATTTGCCAACTTATAGATAGCTTACTTAGTACCTAAGAGAATGGGACAGTATTTTTCTTCTTCCCAGAACCTTTTTATGCATTGTCTGACGGCCTGCCTCTGTCCATTTGCCATCAATCCTGTAGGTTGTGAGTTTTGTAGTCAGATGAGAAATTTTGTAGTATTGATCAGTAGCCTGATATTTTCCCTGTCCTGTCTGGTGTCTTCTGTGACGTCTAGTTTTCTCAAATCATTTCTTGTCTCTTCCAGCCATCTCATGGTGTTTTTTGATGTGGAAATAAAATTAAAAACTTTCTTCTTTAGTCTGTTATCACTCATTCTGTAAATGTGAGCGTAAAACTTTAATCTCCTCTCCCTTATTGTGTATGTGATTGTTTCTATTTTTCTGCAGAGCTCTTCACTTCTCCTCTCCGTCAGGTTGTTGGTTTTGTTCTTTTGTGGCCCAGAAGCTTTTCTGCTTTTCCACTTCTTGTTCACCTCTTGCACTCAGTGTTAGGCATTCAGATCCGCACACCGCATCTCGTTTAAGCACGAATGTGTAAATTTTTGCCTGGAACATTACTGATCTTTTGTTATCTGTATTTGGGTGAGTTTGTTTGATAGTTCCATTTTCCTCAATCTTTCGTTATTTGTCGTGTTATCTAACCGATTTGATTGTATCCACTTGTAACGCCAGAAATGCATATCCTCCTATTTCCATCTATTTTACTACACATTTTTTCCTTATTTTGTTACCTGAAGATATGACACTTCTGTGGCTTCATATATATATATATATATATATATATATATATATATATATATATATATATATATATATATATATATATATGTGTGTGTGTGTGTGTGTGTCGATGTATAATTCATTTGTTTTGTAAATATAATTTGTATTTTTTGAGCTGGGTCTTGCTTACAGAAAACTTTGCTATCGAACGGTTACATCGATAGGTCATGTGGAGAATCAAAGTGTTTAGGATCTTTGGTAGTGTTAACTCTGCCGCATGGAGCACGGGCAGTGCAGAGTCTGGCTGGAGTAGGGCGGTGGAGCAGGTGTGTTGAGTGAGGCTCCCACGAGTTGCCGCGCTTTCGGGGTTTGGCAGCATGTAATTGCACGTGACTTGCTATGACAGTTTGTGGCACGGCGTCGCGGACGGGAAGCATTAGCTAGCGCACATCAAGAGCCCGTTTCGCCTGGTGACAGCGTCGAGAAGAAGGCGTGCCAACATCCAGCTCCTGCAACAGTAACAGCCGACAATGAGTGACTCTCGCCACCTCCTCGATCGACGACTTCAAACCTTCAATCAACCAACAAGGAAGACTGGAAGCATGTAAAGTTATAGAACTGTATGGCAGACCTCAGCTTAAAAAAATTGTTCCATTTGCCTCACATAACTACAGCAACTTAGCATGAACATTTGTTGCTCATTGTCACAATTGCATTACCGAGCAGGGTCCCTTCCTTTTCTGGAATGAACCCGAGTGTAGTTGAAATTCAAATGCCAGCATTAAAGTAATATCATTCCATTCCCCCCCCCCCCCCCCCATGAACCATAGACCTTGCCGTTGGTGTGGAGGCTTGCGTACCACAGTGATACAGATAGCCGTACCGTAGATGCAACCACAATGGAGGGGTATCTCTTAAGATGCCAGTCAAACGTGTGGTTCCTGAAGGGGGGCAGCAGCATTTTCAATAGTTGCAGGGGCAACAGTCTGGATGATTGGCTGATCTGGCCTTGTAACACTAACCAAAACGGCCTTGCTGTGCTGGTACTGTGAACGGCTGAAAGCAAGGGGAAACTAAGGCCGTAATTTTTCCCGAGGGCATGCAACTTTACTGTATGGATAAATGATGATGGCGTCCTCTTGGGTAAAACATTCCGGAGCTAATATAGTCCCCCATTCGCATATCCGGGTGGGGACTACCCAGGAGGACGTCACTATCAGGAGAAAGAAAACTGGCGTTCTACGGACCGGAGCGTGGAATGTCAGACCCCTTAATCGGGCAGGTAGGTTAGAAAATTTAAAAAGGGAAATGGATAAGTTAAAGTTGGGTATAGTGGGAATTAGTGAACTTCGGTGGCAGGAGGAACAAGACTTTTGGTCAGGTGAATACAGGGTTATAAATACAAAATCAAATAGGGGTAATGCAGGAGTAGGTTTAATAATGAATAAAACAGTAGGAATGCGGGTAAGCTACTACAAACAGCACAGCAAATGCATTGTTCTGGCCAAGATATACACGAAGCCCACACCTACGACAGTAGTACAAGTCTATAAGCCAACTAGCCCTGCAGATGACGAAGAAATTGATGAAATGTATGATGAAATATAAGGAATTATTCAGGTAGTGAAGGGAGACGAAAATTTAATAGTCATGGGTGACTGGAATTCGGTAGTAGGAAAAGGGAGAGATGGAAACGTAGTAGGTGAATATGGATTGGGGGTAAGAAATGAAAGCGGAAGCCGCCTGGTACAATTTGATGCAGAGCATAACTTAACCATAGCTAACACTTGGTTCAAGAATCATCAAAGAAAGTTGTATACATGGAAGAACCCTGGAGATACCAAAAGGTATCAGGTAGATTATATAATGGTAAGACAGAGATTTAGGAACCAGGTTTTAAATTGTAAGACATTTCCAGGGGCAGATGTGGACTCTGACCACAATCTATTGGTTATGAACTGTAGATTAAAACTGAAGAAACTGCAAAAAGGTGGGAATTTAAGGAGATGGGACCTGGATAAACTGACTAAACCAGAGGATGCACAGAGTTTCAGGGAGAGCATAAGGGAACAACTGACAAGACTGGGAGAAACAAAAACAGTAGAAGAAGAATGGGTAGCTTTGAGGGATGAAGTAGTGTAGGCAGCAGAGGATCTAGTAGGTAAAAAGACGAGGCCTAATAGAAATCCTTGGGCGACAGAAGAAATATTGAATTTAATTGACGAAAAGAGAAAATATAAAAATGCAGTAAATGAAGCAGGCAAAAAGGAATACAAAAGTCTCAAAAATGAGATCGACAGGAAGTGCATAATGGCTAAGCAGGCATTGCTAGAGGATAAATGTAAGGAAATAGAGGCTTCTCTCACTAGAGATGATAGATACTGACTACAGGAAAATTAAAGAGAGCTTTGGAGAAAAGAGAATGACTTGTATGAATATCAAGAGATTTGATGGAAACCCAGTTCTAAGCAAAGAAGGGAAAGCAGAAATATGGAAGGAGTATATAGAGGGTCTATACAAGGGCGATGTACTTCAGGACAATATTATGGAAATGTAAGAGGATGTGGATGAAGATGAAATGGGAGATATGATACTGCGTGAAGAGTTTGACAGAGCACTGAAAGAC
Organism: Schistocerca serialis cubense; assembly: GCF_023864345.2. Lineage (NCBI taxonomy): Eukaryota > Metazoa > Arthropoda > Insecta > Orthoptera > Acrididae > Schistocerca > Schistocerca serialis. The sequence continues at coordinate 110,495,896 of NC_064648.1, forward strand.
CTGAGTCAAAACAAGGCCCTGGGAGTAGACAACATTCCATTAGAACTACTGACAGCCTTGGGGAGGGGGGGGGGGCAGCCCTGACAAAACTCTACCATCTGGGGAGCAAAATGAATGAGACAGGCGAAATACCCTCAGACTGCAAGAAGAATATCATAATTTCGATCCCAAAGAAAGCACGCGTTGACCGACGTGAAAATTACCGAACTATCAGTTTAATAAGTCACGGCTGCAAAATCCTAACGCGAATTCTTTACAGACGAATGGAAAAACTGGCAAAAGCCGACCTTGGGGAAGATCAGATTGGATTCCATAGAAATATGGGGACATGTGAGGCAATACTGACCCTACGACTTATTTTAGAAGCTAGATTAAGAAAAGGCAAAACTACGTTTCTAGCATTTGTAGAGTTAGAGAAAGCTTTTGACAATGTTGACTGGAATACTTTCTTTGAAATTCTGAAGGTGGCAGGAGTAAAATACAGGGAGCGAAAGGCTATTACAATTTGTACTTAAAGCAGATGGCAGTTATAAGAGTCGAGGGACATGAAAGGGAAGCAGTGGTTGGGAAGGGAGTGAGACAGGGTTGTAACCTCTCCCCAATGTTATTCAATCTGTGTATTGAGCAAGCAGCAAAGGAAACAAAATAAATATTCGGAGTAGGTATTAAAATCCATGGAGAAGATATAAAAACTTTGAGGTTCGCCGATGACATTGTAATCCTGTCAGAGACAGCAAAGGACTTGGAAGAGCAGTTGAACGGAATGGACAGTGTTTTAAAAGGAGGATATAAGATTAACATAAACAAAAGCAAAACGAAGATAATGGAATGTAGTTGAATTTAGTCGGGTGATGCTGAGGGAGTTAGATTAGGAAATGAGTCACTTAAAACAGTAAAGGAGTTTTGCTATTTGGGGAGAAAAATAACTGATGATGGTCGAAGTAGAGAGGATATGAAATGTAGACTGGCAATGGCAAGGAAAGCGTTTCTGAAGAAGAGAAATTTGTTAACATTGGGTATAGATTTAAGTGTCAGGAAGTCGTTTCTGAAAGTATATGTATGGAGTGTAGCCATGTATAGAAGTGAAACATGGACGATAACTAGTTTGGACAAGAAGAGATTAGAAGCTTTCGAAATGTGGTGCTACAGAAGAATGCTGAAGATTAGATGGGTAGATCACATAACTAATGAGGAGGTACTGAATAGGATTGGGGAGAAGAGGAGTTTGTGGCACAACTTGACTAGAAGAAGGGATGGGTTGGTAGGACATGTTCTGAGGCATCAAGGGATCACAAATTTAGTATTGGAGGGCAGCGTGGAGGGTAAAAATCGTAGAGGGAGACCAAGAGATGGATACACTAAGCAGGTTCAGAAGGATGTAGGCTGCAATAGGTACTGGGAGATGAAGAAGCTTGCACAGGATAGAGTAGCGTGGAGAGCTGCATCAAACCAGTCTCAGAACTGAAGACCATAACAACAACATTCCATTTCACTGCTTTAATTTCAAAATTGAGTTAAAATACTCATAGCTGCTTATAACAACAAAACAGAACTATATTTTAATTACATAAGCACAAATTAAGAGTGTGAGTTTTATTACCATATTTTAGCTTACCTGTGACTGCAGCTCAACTTGGTATGTACTAAATTTTACTATTGTTATTTGTTCAAAATCATTTCAATTTCAAAGTTAAATCTCTTATTTCTAAATTGCGTAGACTCAAGTTGATTTTGAGATGATTGTTGAGGCAGCCCAAGACTAACCTTATTTTATTTTATCTCGTAGTGCTTCAGAACCAAAGTTTACTATTAATATCAGTCACTAAATTAAGTTTCAATTTTCCGGCTTTATTAATTCTTTTGCTAAATTAAGTCAGAGCGTAGCGAAATTTATTATTTGTGACAAACATTCAGTTTTCACACAACACGTGTCAAACTTCAGTTGCCACGCTTTCAGTGCCAATTATAATTTTTTAGTTATTATAGTAGTGGTCTATAGAACTGGCGACCGTAATTTTCCCCAAACCTCAAATATCTAATTAACTCCAGTTAATTGTTAACGTAACGACCGCACATTTACTTTCCTTATTAACTTTACCCTTTTTCAAAATTAATTTTCGCCAATTTCATTTGCATTTTTCCTTTCATTTAGATGTAACCCTTCCTTCCTCTTTACCGACAGATTAACTTCGGTGACGATTGCTTTTCCCAAATTTCCATTAGGTACACGTGGTTTAATTTTTCACTGTCATTAAGGTCGATAAGTGAGGGGGAGGTTACACGTGGCGACCTGGTGAAACGACAATCTTCGGATTTTAGGTTGTTCTGGACACGAATTTTGCATTGTGCAAATCTCGTAACTAAGTATTGGTTACGAACAGGTCGTTACCTCAGCGAGAATAAGTAGTGGGAGGTTACACACTCTCCCACATACTTAAACGTATCAACTGTTTTGATGCGTCCATGTTGAGTTTGCATAGATTTTTCACAGTCATGTATATGTTCAATGTATTCCGTTTTCGCTTTCCGGTTTTAGATGCAAAGATAATGATACAAACACTGCAAGAAGTTGCAGCTATTTTCTCCTTAGAAACCGTAACAAATGTCGGCAGCTAAGAAACGAGGTATTCCACGTCAGATCTTGCTCTACCTTGTTCAACATGTGTATGTGGGAGAGTGGATACAATCAAATCGGTTAGATAACACCACCAATAAGGAAAGATCGAGGAAGATGGGATTATAGAACCTCTCATGACCTTTCCTGAGATCACACAGAAGAGAATCGGTGAGAGCTCATCGCCCTGCCGAACCCCTGTTTCAATTACGAAAGCTTCAGAAACTTCTCCTACGAATTTAACTTTTGAAGTTGTGTCTGTACGTGTGTGTTTGACGGTCTGCTGGTTCTGTCAACACCTGCTTCTCCCAGTGTTAAGGAGTATGTCTGTTGGTCTACAGAGTCGTAGGCTCTTTTGAAATCAGTGAATGTAACGACTGTGTTGTTTTGCAGTGTTCCGATCCTGAGGACTGTTTTCTTGTTAAGAATTTTCTCTGGGCAGAAACTGTCTCTCGTCAACCCCGCTTGGTACTCGCCAGTTGTGTGTTTTGCTTGGTCTTCTGTCTCAGTCAGCAGAGGTCCCAGTAGAGAGCTCGGTAAGTGTGGGTGTGTGTCTTGTCCCCCTTCTTATCTGGCGGATGGATTACGGTTTGCTTCCAGTCGTCCGATGCTCCTCCTTTCTCCCAGCAATATCTCGTAACCTCGTAAACGGCCTCAGCTGCCCGCCCCCTACTAGTTATCATATCTCAGTGCACACGAGTTACCAGCCCACTGTCTGCTCTTCTGTCAGGCAATCCGTCCTTGCAATATGAGCATGCTGCATATTCGTCGTCTTCGGATGTTACATTTTCTGTAGAGTAAATCTGCTTTCTTTGGTATGCCTCTTCTGTAACGGAAGAGATGTTCCTTTTCCTTTCTCTTTCTTCTTCCCTTTCCCAGCGAGCAGCTTGATCTTTCCTCTATTCTCTGTAGCTTCTTTAACTTGCATCGAGTTTTTGGCCACTTCATGTACCTCATTCATGTAGTTAGATGATGTGGGAATAGCGGTTGACCTCTTTTTCTCTTCACTCTTTGCTGCTCCAATGTAGCTCTGAGTACTGGTGTAACATTCTCTGGGCTAAACGTAGACAAAGTTGGCCCAGTGGAGTTACTTATGAATGAATTTGGAGTATCAGGCATCAAAGAGTAGTGACGTGTTTGTTGCAGCTGAGTAGTTTGTAATCTGGCACTGCAGTTACTTTGCCCGAGTCTGCGAGGTGCGTCTGGGGAGTCAGCGGGAGCGTCAGTGTCTGGGTTTGGCTGAACGGTGGGCTGAAGTGTTCCCAGTGGCGGTGGCTGTCGCCTCAATCGGAATATCAGTCGTCGCACCTGTCACTGTCTGGACGGACGCTGAGATTCGTTGGCCAAACACCAGACTTCTCGAGTCCTTTCATTGCAGTTCTCATGTTGGCAGCAAACACGCAGGACGAGATTTGCCACAGTGTGACAACTATCCACAGGCTCGACCTTGCCAGTTTCTCAGTTCGTCATCGTAATACGAGTTTAAGGGTTTCGTAAACCTGTGTACCTGCGTTCAAGTAAAGTGAATTGTGTTTGAATGTTCTGAAACACAGGCGAAAGATTCGATTAATAATGTAGAATGAAAGGTGTAAGGATTTTAGAAAAGAGTGTGAAGAGGAATGAAGGTAACCTTTTTTATTTGGTGGCACAGTAACTGAGCATAGTTAGATTAATTGTTGGGCTGCAGAGTCAAATCAGAGAAACTGAGAGTTATCATTTGAAGATCCTTTAATTTTCACTGTAAGGGTTGGTACCTGTGTATCAATTATGTGTCCGGCATTTGTGAGAGTATGCGTTTGATAGCAATGTTTTGACAATGTTAATGCGTGTTGTAACGTGAATTTCATACGATTAATAGTATATCAGATAATGTAAAAACCGATTGTTAAAGGAATATATCACCTAAGAGCATTGTCCACATCCTCGATCCAACTAATTTTTATTTAAAGGAGTGTCTCACTCAGTGATGTGTATAAAATAGTCTACTTTCTGTCTGGAGCATTGCACTGGGCTCTCAGCAACTGTAGCCCGAAATTTGCAACTGGCACGCAGAGTGCGGCAAGCACCACGTTTTCAAACAATTAGGTACTGAAATGAAACTATCTCACCTCGTAGTGTGTTTGCTACGAAATTTGTCAATGCAGAGAGATCATTTCATGAATATCGTTCTTTTCAGGCCATTAACGCATGCGGACCACTTTGTTTTTATCAAAAAAATTAATAGTAAAGTTCATGATTTAATCACTTTGCACATTTTCGCAATATGAACACAGTAACACGTGTTCATAGAGACGTAGAGACACATTACTGCAGGAAAAAGAACGTGTACCATCCTTTTATCAAAATACAAATTGACTCACATGATTTCACAGCAGTAACTGACTATGGCCCTCCAGTTACACGGATCTGTGATGCAGCATGTAATAAATGCAATGTGAATAATTCTTGCCCTATAATCCCATTACAAAAGACTAGCAGTCTTTCAGGAAAAGGAGTAGATGTAAATCTACAGACATGCTTAAAATTTACTGATCGCGGCGACACATTTTATGCAAATTTTTGGATCGTCCCACTTTTAACAACTGAAGTTATGCTAGGTTTGGATTTCTTGACAGAATATGAAACGATTTTGGACTTTAAATTCTATTCTACTACGTGACTATATCGAGCAAGTTGCGCTGCAGATTCTGCAGAGCATTTCAATGGACGAACAGGATATTAACGGATCATAACTTTGTTCATACACAAAGAATACACAATGGTATACGCCACTTTTCACTGACACGTCTTTTGCTACCGACAGTGGAGATGAAGAATTTAACTTTGATGTTTCGCAGACAATCAAAGCAAAGGTAGACAGCAACAGACGAACCAAATAACCCACTAAATGGGACAGATATTTCAGAATACCATTAATTCAATTCCTAATGAGTCAACTTTGCTCTCGAAACGTTTAGCTTCGAATGATAAAAATCCACCAGACAAATGAAATAACTTGTTTCTTTCTCCAAGTGATACTGTTTATGTCATTGATTGACACTGAAATTACTAATATAAAAAAGGCAGCTGAAAAGAGGAAAATGCTACAAAAGAAGATATCTCACACTACAAAATTGAAAGTTGGACAAAAAGTTTTAGTTCGAGCACACCCACTATTTTGTAAAGCAAAGAACAATGTCAGAAATTTGTATTACTTTATAACGGACTATTTCGGGTTCGAAGAGTTCCACTTCCAAACGTAGTACATCTTGAAACACCCAGAACGAAAGCTTCGAGAGGTCCTCATCACATCACCAATACGAAACCTTTCATTGCGTAATTATTTGACTTTCTACACCACTGATAGATAACAGTTACGTTCTGACAAGACGTATTTTATCTTCATACGATATCAGCCATTTGTATGTAATAGCTTCTTCCACAGGTATTCTTTTATTGATGTGTGTACCCATATGACAATAACAATTATTCTCATGCAGTACTATAAGTACAAGCCATTTCGTATGTTTATTTTCACAGTGTCATCACTTTTATGTAACAGATTCAATGATTTTTACGGAGCATATACCACGTCATTTTCTAACATAACGGACCCAGCTCTTTACAACACATCATTTTACAAGTAGATATTACGTAAAAGAAGACAGCTATGATGTCAAATGCAGAGGCGTCACAGAAGAAAAATGCAACATGAGAAACAATAACATAGAATTTAGCACGTCATAATGCATCTTCTCTTACAGGCTTACGTACAGAAGTAGTCCATAACGGATTCCAGATAGTGCTGATAAAACTAGTACAGTATATATATTTTCACAGGTATGACATGTACTGTCAATAATCGGAGGAGATATTTAATTTCAGTGTCTTGCACTGAGATACGCTAACCCTGAGATATAAGCAAGGTTTCTTCATTGACTGTATGAAACTTACTAAAGGTGTCGTATGTGAAGGCCAGCCTCAGTGGCCGAGCGCTTCTAGGCGCTTTAGTCTGGAACCGCACGACCGCTACAGTCGCAGGTTCGAATCCGGCTTCGGGCATGCATGTGTGTGATATCGTTAGGTTAGTTAGGTTTAAGTAGTTCTATGTTCTAAGGGACTGATGACCTCAATGTTAAGTCCCATAGTGCTCAGAGCCAATTGAACCATTCGTATGTGAAGACTTAAGGATTAATTATAGACGAAGTTTGTGTAGCAATAATTAATGGATTTTTATAAGAAGGATATGATGAGATAATAAGAAGTGAGGATGGCAAACCTTTTATGATTATTATGTAGACGTTAATGATTTGTGATATGAGGTGTGGCATATTGGTCTTAGGGATTGTTAAGGATTGCGTGAGGATTTTACCCTTGGTGCATGCTTCTCTGATTGTTTTTAGTGTTTCTCGGACGACGAGTATTTCTAGTGGTTTGCGATACAGTGTTGCAAAACGATAATACAAGGCTATGAAGTTACGGGAAGGTAAACACTTTCTTTCAAAAATATGCATTTTTTTGTTTGTGAACAGCAACGTGAAGGACTGAAGACGCTTATTGCCATGTACTTGCTTTGATGGATTTGTGACTTTGCTTGCATTAATGGATCTTTTCTCATCCACAGAATAATATCGTTTCTAATTCTTTTTCGACTATAGGTAACCGACTCTATCGGAAATAGATAACTTATTAATTACACTACAGGCCATTAAAATTACTACACCAAGAAGAAATGCAGATGATAAACGGGTATCCATTGGACAAATATATTATACTAGAACTGACATGCGATTACACTTTCGCCCGATTTGGCTGCATAGATCCTGAGAAATCAGTACCCAGAACAACCATCTGTGGTCGTAATAACAGCCTTGATACGCCTGGGCATTGAGTCAATCAGAGCTTGGATGGCGTGTACAGGTACAGCTGCCCATGCGGCTTCAACACGATACCACAGTTCATCAAGGGTAGTGACTGGCATATTGTGGCGAGACAGTTCCTCGTTTTCCATGGGTGAGAGATGTGATGAATGTGCTGGCCAGGGCAGCAGTCGAACGTTTTCTGTACCCAGAAAGGCCCGTACAGGACCTGCAACATGCAGTCGTGCATTATCCTGCTGAAATGTAGGGTGTCGCAGGGATCGAATGAAGGGTAGAGCCACGGGGCATAACACATCTGAAATGTGTTCGAAGTGCCATCAATGCGAACACGAGGTGACCGAGACGTGTAACCAGTGGCAACCCTTACCATCATGCCAGGTGATACGCCACTATGGCGATGACGAATACACGCTTCCAATGTGTGTTCACCGCGATGTCGCCAAACACGGATGCAACCACCATGATGCTGTAAAGAGAACCTGGATTCATCCGAGATAATTACGTTTTGCCTTTCGTGCACCCAGGTTCGTTGTTGAATACACCATGGCAGGCGCTCCTGTCTGTCAAGAGTAACCGGAGCCATGGTCTCCGAGCTGATAGTCCATTCTGCTGCAAACGTCGTCGAACTGTTCGTGCAGATGGTTGTTGTCTTGCAGACGTCCTCATCTGTTGACTCAGGGATCGAGACGTGGTTGAACGATCCGTTACAGCCATGCGGATAAGATGCCTGTCATCTCGACTGCTAGTGATACGAGGCCGTTGGCCGGTCGTGGTGGCCAAGCGGTTAAAGGCGCTACAGTCTGGAATCGCGAGACCGCTACGGTCGCAGGTTCGAATCCTGCCTCGGGCATGGATGTGTGTGATGTCCTTAGGTTAGTTAGGTTTAAGTAGTTCTAAGTTCTAGGGGACTGATGACCTTAGAAGTTAAGTCCCATACTGCTCAGAGCCATTTTAACCACTTTTGAGGCTGTTGGGATCCATCACGGCGTTCCGTATTACCCTCCTGAACCCACCGATTCCATATTCTGCTAACACTTAATGGGTCTCGACCAAGGCGAGCATCAATGTCGCGATAGGATAAACCGCAATCGCGATAGGCTGCAAGATAGGGTGCAATCCGAGTCGCGATAGGATAAACCGCAATCGCGATAGGCTGCAATCCGACCTTTATCAAAGTCGGAAACGTGATGGTACGCATTTCTAATCCTTACACGAGGCATCACAACAACGTTTCACCAGGCAACGCCGGTGAACTGCTGTTTGTGTATGAAAAATCGGTCGGAAACTTTCGTCATGTCAACACGTTGTAGGTGTCGCCACCGGTGCCAACCTTGTGTGAATGCTCTGAAAAGCTAATCATTTGCATATCACAGCATCTTCTTCCTGTCGGTTAAATTTCGCGTCTGTAGCACGTCATCTTCATGGTGTAGCAATTTTAATGGCCAGTAGTGTATTTTCATTCTGTACATTGACTTTACTTGCACATAGATATTAATTAATCTTTGTGATAACACTCAATTTTGCATTTTCGGTAATTATAAGTAATTGACACGTGCATAGGTCATGGGTTTGTGAACACACTTTCGTGTGCTTTATGTTTTGTGACTCAAAATGGTTCAAATGGCTCTGAGCACTATGGGACTTAACTGCTGAGGTCATCAGTCCCCTAGAACCTAGAACTACTTAAACCTAACAAACCTAAGGACATCACACACATCCATGGCCGAGGCAGGATTCAAACCTGCGACCGTAGCGGTCTCGCGATTCCAGACTGTAGCGCCTAGAACCGCTCGGCCACTGTGGCCGGCTTTGTGACTCACAGACAACAGACAAATGTAATAATTTCTTATTTACGCGGAAGCGGTAAAATATTGTTCACATTCCCTTCCTTTCCTTCCCTTTAGCTTCTATCCTTATGTGCATTTACTCGAAGATATGAAAACATACACTCTGCAGAAATCACTCTTGTACCCTTGCATAACAACATGTATGGTCGACTCATGGTCATGTATGAGGTAAGAAGACTGATGACAATGTTTGCCCACTGATATTTTTACAATCCACTGTAGATGTAATGATTACTATATTTTGATGTTTCTTTCCTCTCACAGTAAAAATCAGATTTCGGTTCCGATTATTCTGTTTAAGACACATCTGTATAAATTGTAATTTCGATATTTGTAGAAATGTTTATCATTCTTTGTCATGTGATCTTAGAATTAACGATATGTAGTTTCAGACAAATGACTTAGCTTTGTTTTGTTATGTTTCACTGTATTGAAGAGAACATGCGTACTTTGTGAAAGCATACGTAGGCTTCGGCAGAGTTATTCTCTGCACAGTGAGAAAGTCTGTACCACGACATGCCCCATCGATTATCGCCGTTTTTGTGAGCGGTCCGGCTCTGAGATGTCACTGGATTTATTATGGACACGTATTGCATCCACTAAATCTGCTCTTAGCCGCCTCCCTAACAATCATGATACGACGCTTTCACTTGATGAGACATTACAACGGTATAAGTGCTAGGACGCACTTCAACACGTGCTACATAGTTTACTGCGTACACTCATGCAAACAGCTCCGTGTATAAAAACCACGAAAATACATTGCTTTGATACATATTTGCTACGACTGAAAGACAACTCAATCACAGTCAGTCTCACGAGATTTTGTGCAGAATAACTGCAAAGAAAAATGCCGTGAATGTCATTTTTTCCCACACTTGATGATTGTATAACTAGTGCACAATTTTCCTTAACTTCTGGACACTGCTTTCAAACGAAATGTTGCGTATTCTAAATACACCTGAGCACCAATGTAATCAACATTTTTAACTTTATTTGGAGTGCACCTGAGAGCTAAATGTACCAACATTTTTTCAAATTAATTTATGAGCGACGTAACACCGCTGCGTACAAAACAAGAAAGTTTTTCATGACTTCTTTACAGTGCATATATGCACTTTTCATGTATAAATTGCATATTCCGTTATCTATTCATATTTCTTCATAATATACTACACTATACTATACTACTTCCTAGCCTACTACTATTTTTGTGTAATATTACATAAATTTTTCAGTACATTCTTTCGGATGTGTAAAAATCCTCCTGCAAAATTCTGCCGAACAGGCTGTGGGACAATGAAATAAACCTAGTGGAAGTTTGTCGTCTGTATTTAAGGAATTTATACTTACTATGTATACCTCTGACGCTAAACGACAATTTTTAATCTCTTACTATTCGCAAGCAGTCTCTGGTCAGAGTAGCCATGTCGCTGTAAGATGTGCTTGTTTTTGTCATGGCTGCCTGGCAGTGAGGAGCGCGGGAGTTGTGTCGTCAGAGGAGTAGCGAGGCGGGCGCCGAGCAGGGGGCTCGCGGCAGTGTAGGCGTGAAGAAAAGTACGGCTGTGTTCAAGTAGAATGAGTAGTGTCTGAATATTGTGAAACACAGGAGAACGATTTGCCTATAGTGGCCGGCACGAAAATAGAGCTGAAAGGTCACCTCGCCGTCTTAGAGCATTTCCAGTTTTTTTATAGCGATAATTTCAAATGTTCGTAAAAATTCAAAAAACTATTGGGCAATTCTATTTTTAGTCTTTAGTATGATGGAGTAGTTTCCGAACGAAAATTCTCACTAGCTGCTAGGAAAACAATCAAAACTAACGTTACGGTACAAGAAATTTTGGAGGAAAATAATTGAACCGTAAAATTACTACTGGTTCACGAAAGACTGTTAATCACAATTAATACACAAAATGTAAAATGGAAGTAGGTGCCAAGGAATAACTGGTGAAATTACACACAGTTTTCAGTAACACTCTTTATTCAAATTTGGTGCCAGACTTTACGATATTTTTTACAAAAACTGTTGTGACTTGGTAAGACAGCCAAGCCACTAGGAGGAGGAAGCCGAAAGGCACGCGTTTAAGCTCACGCAGGCTGGCGTGAGGTCTGGAACCGGTAAAGTAATTATACTAGCAAAAAAGGTAAGTAGCTTCTGGAATACTTAACTTTAATCCATAATTGGTGAACATCGGTCTGACGGTACTTGCATCACAAGATAAATAGTAAATGATAATGGCGCCTTGCTAGGTCGTAGCAAATGACATAGCTGAAAGCTATGCTAACTATCGTCTCGGCAAATGAGAGCGTAATTTGTCAGTGAACCATCGCTAGCAAAGTCGGCTGTACAACTGGGGCGAGCGCTAGGAAGTGTCTCTAGACCCGCCGTGTGGCGGCGCTCGGTCTGCAATCACTGACAGTGGCGACACGCGGGTCCGACGTATACTAACGGACCGCGGCCGATTTAAAGGCTACCACCTAGCAAGTGTGGTGTCTGGCGGTGACACCACAAAAACTCCAACAATCATTTAACGAATAAGTCACAATTTACGATGGGACTTTTAAATTATTAAATTATTATAAAAAATGTCACGCCAGTAAAAGCAAAGTACAGGCAAGCAATTTAACGTATACAACGAGACGTTGTATGATATTTCAAGCTCAGCTAAATTACAGGTCATTTTCCCTCCATTAATAAATGAATACAATTTGAATATATGACTTCATTTGGGCAGACAAATTTCCCATTTGCTTCCAACAGCTGTAGCTACGGACGCCCACAACAGCTTCACTCACGCTCATTAAATGGCGCAGAATCTAACTTGTCTACAAAATGTAAAGACAATCCTGTTTACAAAAGTTCTCAAAATAGAAAAACCAAAACGCATGATTCATGCACACCGGGGAGGTGGGGGGGGGGGGGGGCACTCGCAGTTAACAACATTAACATTTCCGAAACACATAAAGAAACAAATATTACAAATTTCTGCCAGTTAATTTACGGCAAAGACACAAGCTCTCAAGGTAGGACTTGCGAAATCTTACAGCGTTCTGCTTTCAAGACAACAATTTGTACCCGTGATGAAGTGGCAAACTTTTGCATAGCAAGAAAACACAGTAATAACCAACTACCTGTATAAAACACATAAGCACGTTGAGTAAAAGCCTAAAAGATATTGAACTGGAGAAAACACACAACAGTATTTGTTGACTAGAAACAACATAAAAAATCCACTACAGCGTACATTAACAACCTTGCTTGATAGTGGCCAAATGTACATAAACACAAATTTACGTAAGTTACAGCTTCCAGATGAGCAGGAATTCGTTATACAATCGACTAATTCTTACCATAAGGCAAAAAGGAATTTATCTTCTTTCTTAGAGTACCTTTTACACGTAGTCTAGTAATACTAGTTATGGCAGGCGAGAGAATAGATCAGGTCTTAGCGCCTTGCATTTTAAACAGTACAGCCATTGGTGCCTTAGACTTTCATAGACATGGCCGAGGCTAACAGTCGAATAACCGGTAGGTAAGCTGGGAGGGGAAAGAAGCAATCCGAACCACAGATTTACTCTGACTCCCCTCCCCCCCCCCCCCACCGTCCGGCCGGTGTGGCCGTGCGGTTCTAGGCGCTTCAGTCTGGAACTGCGTGACCGCTACAGTCGCCGGTTCGAATCCTGCCTCGGGCACGGATGTGTGTGATGTCCTTAGTTAGGTTGAAGTAGTTCTACGTTATAGGGGACTGATGACTACAGAAGTTAAGTCCCATAGTGCTCAGAGCCTTTTGAACTTCCCCCCCCCCCCTTCCGTCCTCAAAAGGAGACAAACGGAACACCCTCTCTAATATTACCACCTTCCCGCGGATGGTCAGACGAGAATGAATGGCGGGAAACCTCCAAAATATACGGCTGGTATGATTAACAAGAATAAGTAAATTGAATTCAATTAAACTTCATAAAATCCGTCAACAGTCATTACTCAACTTGAGGTGCCTTACGACTCCCAGGAAGATTCCTTCTGCGACGAGCAGTTTAACGCCCCATACCACGGAGCCGCTGCTTGCGTCGCTTACGCTGATGCCGCGGTCTGCGCGCTGTCCCTCTAGCACCGGCAGAGAAGTCGCTTCTCGATGCCCCGACTGCCACCTCTCCACCAGAACCCACACAGCCACTCCTTAAGCCCACGCGAACAGCCCACTTTTCCCCTTTCCCGCTAGAGGGAGACGCCGCAGCCTTCAATTGCGACAGCGGCGCCACCGCCAGAAAACGGAGGGCGACTGCTTCACGCTACGCGCTGCGACGCGCGTTTCAAAACTAACTTTACTAATGCTCATGTACGATAGAATCCGCAAAAGATTTTTCTGGCCAGATTTATTTACGAGTGTCCGTCACTATGAGTCCCACTGTCGAGAGTGCCATAGGAGAAAGGCAGTTCCTCCGAAAGCACCTGGCCGACTCATACCAATTCCACCAGCCGGAACACCTTTTCAGCGTGCTGGGACTTACCTCCTCGGACGGTTTCCAACGTCTGCTAGTGGCAATAGATGGATTATTGTTTGCATTGATTTTCTGACACGCTGCGCCATTACAAAAGCCGAAGCACCCGTGGTAGCCACATTCATCGTGGAAGACATTGTATTAAAAGACAGTGCCCCAAGGTCGTTAATTACTGATCGATGGAAAGTTTTCCAACCGCATCTGGTGACACAGATAAACCTTCGGTACAACATTACTCATCACATGACGAATGCCTTCCATCCGAAAACTAACGGGCTTACTTACCGCCTTAATAAGGCCTTGGCCGACATGTTATCAATGTTCGTCAATGTTGAGCAGACCAACTGGGATGAGGTGCTACCTTTCGTGGCGTTTGCCTTCAACACCGTCAAACAAGAGACCACAGGATTTACGTCATTCTTCCTGGTGTATGGGCGTGAGGTGACTACGACGATGGACGATACCGTCTTTCCGTTACATCCTGATGACGTGGACGACGACTACATCAGCCAGGTGTTAAGCAGAGCCCAGGAAGCTCGGCAGTTAGCTTGACTCAGCACGCTGCAGGCTCAAGAAAACGATCACTGAGGGTACGACGCGAGCCAGCACCTTGTTGTCTACCAGCCTGGTGACCTCGTCTGGATCTTCACTCCTGTTCGGAAGGTTGGTCTCTCTGAGAAGCTACTCAGGCCCTACTTAGGAACCTTATAAAGTTGTAAGACAGATGTCTGATGTTACTTATGAAGTTGAAGATTTCAACCCCGACACAAGACGATGAGAGATCGTAGATACGCTGCACGTCCTTCGAATGAAGCCCTATAAGGATCCTGCAACCCAGGGTAAATTCGAAGCTCCAGCAAAAAGCAGAAAGGTGACGAAGAGCGTAGCGGCAAACGAAGTTCTAAGAAGATCACCGCAAGGGCGAGAATCGGTCATCGGGATGATTCGTTCTCGGACTAGGACGATGTAACATCGAGACGATGTTCACTCAAGGACGGAGAAATGTCGCGGAAGAAGCTGAGTAGCAGCGTGGTGTGTTTGTTATGATACTAAACTGTTGCAGGAAGGGTCATGAGTTCAAAACTCACGTGCGCCGTACAATTTTAAATTCTACATTCGGTTCGAGTACATTCTAGAAGTATCCACAAATGTGAAGAATCGTTGTACTGGAATGTTCTGTAGCATTATGTATACTGTATGTGTTCTGGCCAGAGGCAGTTTGCTCCATGCTGTTCTAAGTGCAAGTGCTGAATATACCTTCGTTAAGTGAAGACAGTGTTCGTTATTCATCTACTTACACCTTCTTCTACGTGACTCTATGCTAGGTTTTCAATTATTCGTAGGATCCTCTTGTTGTTAGACATGATCTTCTTAGATTGATTGCTTGTCATTATCCATCCCTGCACTGCATGTTCAAGTTCTGGGTGAACGAGTATTTGATGTGTAAACAATGACACTGGTTGATGATTGTGTGTGTTTCTGTAGTAGTGTAAGATGTCGTGGTCTCCTGAACTTCATTACTTACATATTCTTCCCCCACAATCATATTCCACACATCAAGATGCTTCATTCGAACCCAAACTCGATAAAATAAATTCAATGTTGTATGTCTTCATGTTAATGATATGCAATATGCAATGGTTGAAATACTTGAGGCTGGCGTACACACACACATTCCAGACAAGACGGTCACAGGAGCTTTAAGTTGAAGAGAGGCAGACCACACGCTGGGAGGCCGGTCCATTCAGAGAATGAGTCAACCTCAACCGGCCATGGAGCGGACAGCATTTCCCCGAGTGAAAGGAAGAACAACCCCATGTTCGGCTTAAAAGAAAATTCCGCTACATTGCGTGGGCGCGCCCAGCCTACGCATTCTGTATAAATATAGCATGCAGTTTCAGAGGTTTTCACAGGGAGACAACAAACGCCAAACGCCAATGCTACAGATTTCCTGATTGGTCGCCTTAAACGAAACGTCATTCTCCCGTTTTAGAAGAGCAGTGCTGATTGGCAGACGATAATCCTGATGCCTTGAGCTGAAGAAGTAATGGAAGAGACTGAAAGATATACCCCTTCACGTCTGGCGTGGAGAGGCGCCGTTCCGTTATCTCTCTTGGAGCGAGAACACGTAACGAGAGAGTGCGCGCTCGTACATGTACTCAAGGAGTGAGGAACAAGTCTCTCCTCAGTACTTCACTGGGAGAGCACCTCTGTCGAGAGCGAGTCGAAGTGCAACTGTATATTGAGTCCTTGCAATTAAGTGTTGTTCACTGTGTTGGCCGCCACACTTACTGTGATGTGTGAACGGACAGTTACACTCCTGCGAGCGAATTTTTGCATGGCATTGTGGTGGACTGGTTATCTGACCGATGTACCACGCCAATAGTTAAACTAGGGGCGAATAGGAGTCCTTGACTTCATCATGGCGTAGGGAGAGTTTGATTGACGAAGGTCAATCCAGATAGAACGAGAGTTATCTTATTTGTCAGCAGGGAGCAGTGCAGACAGCAGTCATCGCAGCTTACGGTATTGTGCGCTACAGCTCTTGCGAGCCCAATATTTCCTCCACAACAGCACACTTCACTGCATTTCACACGCGACAGCCTCAACCGTACCTAGCAATTCAAGTTGAGTAGGCACGGCTCTGAGCCATTCTGCCAAGTCAATAATAATCTTAAACTTTGTATATAAATTTCATTAGCGAATCCTATGCTTGAGAGGTAACTTCACATTCTGAAAAGAACCTGGAAATAACTTGTTCAGTTCATAACTAAGATTGCCAATGTGATTTTTTCAGAATTTTTGCAAACATATAATAATTTTCGTTAGTTTCATGTTTTTCTTACACTAACTAGCACTACTCCAGTACCCAAGTATCCCATTAGTTACGTAAGAAATCTTGTGAATTTTTGTGTCATTTCCTTAGAGTGGACGACTCCAGAAGATATTTATTGCTGAAAGTTTTTGAGGCATTTCTCTTTAGAACGTTAGGAGCGTCTTTCTGACTTCTGTAGTAGTGTGAGGGTGGAAATTGCATCTTGCAGGAGCCACAGGGTAAAGGGTACATCTCAGATTAATTCGTTGTGCAGAATAACAGAGTAGCAGATCAACCCCCTTTCGCTCACAGTGTTTGTTCCACTATCATATAAGCATACACTAAAGGATCATTCTTTCTATGTATTCGCAATACATTACATTTGTCTACGTTACGGGTCAGTTGCCATTCCCTGCACCAAGTGCCAATCTGCTGCAGATCTTCCTGCATTTCGCTGCAATTTTCTAATACTGCAACTTCTCTGTATACTACAGCATCATCCGCGAAAAGCTGCTTGGAACTTCCGACACAATCTACTAGGTCGTTTATATATATTGTGAAAAGCAATGGTCCTACAACACTCCCCTGAGGCACGCCAGAGGTTACTTTAACTCTGTAGACGTCATTGAGAGCAACAGACTGTGTTCTGTTTGCTAAAAACTCTTCAACACAGCCACACAGCTGGTCTGATATTCCGTAGGCTCTTACTTTGTTTATCAGGTGACAGTGCGGAACTGTATCGAACGCGTTCCGGAAGTCAAGGAAAATGGCATCTACCTGGGAGCCTGTATCTAATATTTTCTGCGTCTCATGAACAAATAAAGTGAGTTGCGTCTCACACGATCGCTGTTTCCGGAATCCATGTTGATTTCTACAGAGTAGATTCTGGGTTTCCAGAAATGACATGATACGCGAGCAAGAAACATGTTCTAGAATTCTACAACAGATCGATGTCAGAGATATAGGCCTATAGTTTTGTGCAACTGCTCGACGACCCTTCTTGAAGACTGGGAGTACCTGTGTCTTTTCCAATCGTTTGCAACCTTCCGTTCCTCTAGAGACTTGCAGTACACGGCTTTTAAAAAGGGGCAAGTTGTTTAGCGTACTGTGTGTAGAATCGAATTGGTATCCCGTCAGGTCCAGTGGACTTTCCTCTGTTGAGTGATTTATGTTGCTTTTCTATTCCTTGGACACTTATTTCGATGTCAGCCATTTTTTTCGTTCGTGCGAGGACTTAGAGAAGGACCTGCAGTGCGGTCTCCCTCTGTGAAACAGCTTTGGAAAAAGGTGTTTAGTATTTCAGCCTTACGCGTGTCATTCTCTGTTTCAATGTTCAATGCCGTTATCATCCCAGAGTGTCTGGATATGCTGTTTCGATCCACTTACTGATTTAACGTAAGACCAGAACTTCCTAGGATTTTCTGTCAAGTCGGTACATAGGATTTTGCTTTCGAATTCACTGAACGCTTCACACATAGCCCTTCTTACGCTAACTTTGACATCGTTTAGCTTCTGTTTGTCTGAGACGTTAAGTCTGCAGCGAAGCTCTCTTTGCTTTCGAAGTAGTTTCGTAACTTTGTTGTTGAACCATGGTGGGTTTTTTCCCGTCCCTCACAGTTTTACTCGGCACGTACCTGTCTAAAACGCATTTTACGATCGCCTTGCACTTTTTCCATAAACACTCAACATTGTCATTCTCGGAACAGAAATTTTCGTTTTGATCTGTTAGGTAGTTTGAAATCTACTTCTATTACTCTTGCTAACCTGATAAACCTTCATCCCTGTTTTTACATTCCTATGTTTGTCTGAGAGGTTTTGGCTGCGTTTACGTTTGCAGTGAAGCTCTCTTTGCTTTCGCAGTAGTTTTCTAAGTTTGTTGTTGAACCACGGTGGGTTTTACCCGTCCCTCATAGTTGTACTCGGCACGTACCTGTCTAGACCGCATTTTATGATTGCCTTGGACTTTTTCCATAAACACTCAACAATGTCAGTGTCGGAACAGATATTTTCGCTTTGATCTGTTAGGTAGTCTGAAATCTGCCTCCTATTACTCTTGCTAAACAGATACACCTTCGCCGGCCGGTGTGGCCGAGCGGTTCTAGGCGCGTCAGTCTGGAACCGCGCGACCGCTACGGTCGCAGGTTCGAATCCTGCCTCGGGCTTGGGTGTGTGTGATGTCCTTAGGTTAGTTAGGTTTAAGTAGTTCTAAGTTCTAGGGGACTGATGACCTCAGATGTTAAGTCCCATAGTGCTGAGAGCCATTTGAAACATTTTTTTAGATAAACCTTCCTCCCTTTTTCTTATATTCCTATTAGTTCCATATTCAGGGTGCTTACAAGGGAACATCCCCATCAGACCCCCCTCAGTTTTATTTATAAGTTGGCATAGTGGATAGGCCTTGAAAAACTGAACACAGATCAATCGAGAAAAGAGGAAGAAGTTGTGTGGAACTATGAAAAAATAAGCAAATATACAAACTGAGTAGTCCATCTGTATGATAGGCAACATTAAGGAGAATGTGAGCTCAGGAGCGCCGTCGTCGCGTGGTTAGCGTGAGGAGCTGCGGAATGAGAGGTCTTTGGTTCAAGTCTTCCCTCGAGTGAAAAGTTTACATTCTTTATTTTCGCAAAGTTATGATCTGTCCGTTCGTTCATTGGCGTCTCTGTTCACTGTAATAAGTTTAGTGTCTGTGTTTGGCGACCGCACCGGAAAACCGTGCGATTAGTAGACGAAAGGGCGTGCCTCCCCAATGGGAACCGAAAACATTTGATCGAAACGTCACAGGTCAACCGATTCCTCCACAGGAAATATTCATTGACCTTGTTATTGAAGTCGCGAGCTATATTTGCTGGATTCATATTGCCCTCGGAATACATCTCACGTATTTAATGCACTGTCGTCCAAAGTAGCGAACAGTCAACTGGCAGCCAGGGAGCCTCGTTAGCAGGAACACTCACTTTTCCTTGCGCTGTAGTCGACTGACGTCGTATGTTTCGATGTTTGTTTAGGTGTAGCGTCCCCATACTACGGCGCAGTTACCTCGCATCGGACGGGCCCACGGGTAGATAATAATTGTCTGAAAATAAAAAATTAAACTTTTCACTCGTGGCTCTGAGCACTAAAGGGACTTAACATCTATGGTCATCAGTCCCCTAGAACTTAGAACTACTTAAATCTAACTAACCTAAGGACATCACACAACACCCAGTCATCACGAGGCAGAGAAAATTTCACTCGTGGGAAAGACTTGAAGCAAGGACCTCTCATTTCGCGGCTGCTCACGCAAACCACTGGACCACGGCGCTCCTAAGTTCACGCTGTCCTTGATGTTGCCTATCTTGGGTATGGACTACTCAGTTTGTATATTTTGCTTTTTTTTCATAGTTCCACACAACTTCTTCCTGTTTTCTCGACTGATCTGTGTTCAGTGTTTCAAGGCCTGTGCACTGTGCCAACTTGTAACTAAATCTGAGGGGGGTGCGATGGGGAGGTTCCCTTGTTAGAGCCATTTGAACCATTTTGCTACATATGAAGTTACGTATAATCTCCCTCAGGTCGCACTTCGACGCTAAAGAAGGCCACGCCTGCAGATTTCTTATGCGTAAACAACCGTTTTTTGAGATCCTTCGTCACGTGTGAGAGTGGAACTAGTTGTCACCCTAAAAGCGTGCGGCAGACGCTCGGATGAATGGACAAGCGCGCCAGCCGCCAGTCAGTGTCACTGCGTCGGTGATCCGGGCGGGTGACGCCACACCCGCTGTGGTTGACTCAGCCTGCGGAAAGGCTTCCGCCGCCCCCCCCCCCCCCCCCTTTACCAGGCCTCACGCACTCGGCGCGTTCGTGGCTCAACCTCCACAGCCGGCGATGCATCCAGGGAGCGCGGCCGCTTTCCTGCTGGTCCTGCTGGCGGCCAACCACTCCTCGCTGCTCCGCTGCGCCTGCGACCACTTCGCCAACGTCACCGACGTCGACGGCCGAGGCGGACTCAGTCACAGTCAGGCGGAGATATGGACAAACTACTGTCTCCACCAGAGTGAGTACTCTGACCTACAGTAGGCGTTCACGCCACGTTACGGACCGTGCAGTTTTGCAACTACTAACAGGCGGCTTGGCTTGCGCACACTTTTATGAAGGACGATGAAACATTCTCTGCCCGGCAGTGCAGGACTTTGTTTGGAACGGGCTAAAATGCTCTTTGGTTTCACCCTTTTAGGTCTATGGAATTTGTCGAAGCCTCTTCCAGAGAGAATGTTTCATGAGCTATCAGAGACGAGATACTGGCAGAAGTAAAGCTGTGAGGACCGGCCGTGAGTCGTGCTTCGGTAGCTCAGATGGTAGAGCACTTGCCCGCGAAAGGCAAAGGTCCCGAGTTCGAGTCTCGGTCGGGCACACAGTTTTAATCTGTCGGAAGTTTCATGTCAGCGCACACTCCGCTGCACAGTGAAAATCTCATTCTTGAAACATCCCCTAGGCTGTGTCTAAGCCATGTCTCTGTAGTATCCTTTCTTTCAGGAGTGCTAGCTCTGCGAGGTTCGCAGGAGAGCTTCTGCAAAGTTTGGAAGATACGAGACGAGATACTGTCAGAAGTAAATCTGTGAGGACCGGGCGTGAGTCGTGCTTCGGTAGCTCAGATGGTAGAGCACTTGCCTGTGAAAGGCAAAGTTCCCGAGTTCGAGTCTCGGTCGGGCACACAGTTTTAATCTGCCAGGAAGTTTCATATCATGAGCTGCGATTTGCAACGTCTTAAATTATCGATCTAGAGCTCTCATACCCTTTTCATGAGCAGAGAAGGTATCGCACGTCCGGCTCCGGATCTAACCCCGAGGGCCGATGTGCTGGTCAGCCTGGACATGGTTTTCCACATCCCGCTAGGTGAATACCGGGCTGGTCACCATGTTCAGCCTCAGTTACACGGCTCGCTGACATCTCAACACATTCTCACTCTTCCATGGATTACACTCGATGCAGACATTTCGGCTGCACTAATTCTGTCCCAGGGGGTACGGGGTGGCGGCAGGAAGGGCATCTGGCCACCCCTTAAAGATTAACATATTAAATCGAATTCACGATGGCTGACCCTACGCAACAGCGGGACATAGTTCAAGTGATAGATATATAGATAGGTAGACAGATAGACAGATAGATAGAAGGTTTCGCAAGCGAGTGAGAATATGTGGAGGGTGGAGGGTGGCAAACACGATGGATAGCTTCTACATTAACAAAAGAAGATCGTGTCAGGTTGTGACACACCTTATGTTTTACTCACCTACTGAGATTCAGACATCACAATACAGGCCAATTCAAAATAAATACAGCGATGGAAAGTGGATGAGAAAATTTAATGTATAGCGGTACATCTCCAAGTATTACACAGAATGTAGAAAGAACATCCCATTTCCGCAAGCGCAGTTAACCGGAAGCTGACGCATGCGCGGTGATACACAATGGATCTCGGTGCGGAACAGGAGACAGAATACTCGGAAATGTTTATAAAATAAAGGGATACGAGAAAACATTTCTCAAGTGTATAAAAATCACCTTGTAGTACAGCCCTAAGGACCTTAATTTAATATCGCTTAACACTCTGTGATACGTATTTTTAAAATTTTTTGTTTCAAAGTAATGCTTACTTCGCGCCCCACCCACAGACCAGAATGGGATAAGGCAAATTTGTTGAAAACTTATTGCGTGAAATTGTACGGAATATCATGTTAAAACTATGACAAAGTTCTTTAATGAACTGCTTAGAGTAAGTAAAATAGAATCTTCAAAAAAATAATTTACAATAATAAAACACTGTAATGGCTCTGAGCACTATGGGACTCAACATCTTAGGTCATAAGTCCCCTAGAACTTAGAACTACTTAAACCTAACTAACCTAAGGACATCACACACACCCATGCCCGAGGCAGAATTCGAACCTGCGACCGTAGCAGTCCCGCGGTTCCGGACTGCAGCGCCAGAACCGCACGGCCACCGCGGCCGGCAAAACACTGTAATGTCATTTTGAAAAATGTACAATTATTTTTAACGCCTAGTACCAAGTTAATGTTACTTTACGTTACTAAATTCCATCGATCGTGCAGCAGCTGTATTTTCTGACTTGCGAATAAAGAACACAGATGCCCAGTAATAACTCCAACAACCTATTAATGACCAGCTAGACAAGTTTCTCTCTCAAATCTGTGTGGTAAGCCGGTTCTTTCTGCCAGTCGATAGGCTAATGACCTGGCAAAGAGATGTATGACTGTTGGAGTAAAGAGTCTGCTCTCTCCATTGACTACAGCTTCATTGCCACCTCGTATTCTTGTTCTGCACTGAACAAATTTTGAAATTTTCCATTTGTTCTGTCAACTCTGTACTCGGTATTATTCTTAGCTTTACGAATGTTCCTATTCAGCGTTGATTTGGGAACTTTAAACTCCTTAGATACTTTTAAACCCCAATTCAGAAGGTAAAGGGGCTGAAACTATCATTTCCATTGATTTAATATCCCATTTCTTTATATCAGTCATTTAATGTACTTCACACTATCTAGTAAAGCAAGGGGGGGGGGGGGAATAAGTAATTACTTTGACATCTACTTGCGTCCAGTAATGACTGATGAGGTAGTGACGCTGCAGCACTCTTTCCGCCCCAAGAGCAGATTTCAGGTTAGAAACTTTTATGGACTGACGGATTTAGACCTGTTATGTAGCTGACGTACGGGGAATTGCAAGTACTTTAAGATTACGTGTCATTCTGTGGCGTAAAGCTAACAGTTAACGGTTCATCGTGCTTCGAAATTCACCGAAAGTTGTAAGAACGCAACTGAAAACGTAAAGAAGACCCGTTCACTTAAAACTCGCCCACCACACAAACTCGAAGTGGCTGCCGCAGCTTGTCTTCCGTTCAGAGACACAGCCTCACGTCACTACAGCAGCAAGCAGCGCTCTCCATCTTAGAAAACCGCACACATCCGCCGTGTCCCGCTATCGCGTTCTGCTCCGATTTCCCGTAACTGGAAGGCCCAGTGTCACAAGAGGAAATGAGGGAGTTCTCCGTGCGAGAAATTAAGAATAGTTGTTTCGTCATCCCATGGCAGAGAAGCTCCCGGCAGCGATACAATTAAGCGGCTTATCCAAATACCGACAATGACGGATTGTGTCGGCAGTTTGGCGCAGCACATGTTTGGGCAATGGAAGAAATACCGGCCGGTGTGAAACGGACTACCGCTGCCATCTTGTCAGTTTGAGCTAAGGATATCACGTTGAACACCTGTTGGTTACGTACGGCTTTTTTTAAACTTTCTTTTATATTTTCTGCAGTTCTCACCAAAATATCGCTAGTCGTTTGCAATACTATATGCAGTTTCAAGCCTGCAGTCAGAAAACTTCTTGCCTCCTTTCAGTCGTATTTGCCCGGGATCACTCTGAGAACGAGACACCACACAGTGGATACTATAATTATTAATATTAATAACAATAATTCATTTTTGTTATGGGCAACGTCAGGCAAAGCCACCAGTCAAGTGAGCTTCAATATTGCTGAATAACTAGCTCCGCAGATAACGAAGAGATTGATGAAATGTGTGATGAGATAAATGAAATTATTCAGACAGTGAAGGGAGACGAAAATTTAATAGTCATGGGTGACTGGAATTCAAAAGTATGAAAAGGAAGAGAAGGAAACGCAGTAGTTGAATATGTAATTGGGATAAGGGATGAAAGAGGAAGCCGCCTCGTAGAATTCTGCACAGAGCATAATTTCATCATAGCTAATACTTCGTTCAAGAATCATGAAAGGAGGTTTTATACATGGAAGAGGCCTGGAAATACTGGAAGGTTTCAGATAGATTATACAATGGTAAGATGGAGATTTAGGATCCAGGTTTTAAGCTGAAAGACATTTATAGGGGCAGATGTGGACTCTGTTCACAATCTATTGGCTATAAACTGTAGATAAAAACTGAAGAAACTGCAAAAATTTGAGAATTTAAGGAGATGGGACCTGGATAAACTGATAGAACCAGAGGTTGTAGAGAGTTTCGGGGAGAGCATTACGAAACGATTGACAAGAATGAGGTAAAGAAATACAGTAGAAGAAGAATGGGTGGCTTTGAGGGATGGAACAGTGAAGCCAGCAGAGGATCAAGTAGGTAAAAAGACGGGGGCTAGTAGAAATCCTTGGGTAGCAGAAGAAATACTGAATTTAACTGATGAAAGGAGAAAATATAAAAATGCAGGCAAAAAGGAATACAAACGTCTCAAAAATAAGATCTATAGGAAGTGCAAAATGGCTAAGCAGTGATGGCTAGAGGACAAATGTAAAGATGTAGAGGCACATATCGCTAGAGGTAAGGTAGATACTGCCTACAGGATAATTAAAGAGACCTTTGGAGAAAAGAGAACCACTTGTATGAGTATCAAGAGCTCAGATGGAAACCCAGTTCTAACCAAAGAAGGGAAAGCAGAAAGGTGAAAGGAGTATATAGAGGGTCTATACAAGGGCGATGTACTTGAGGACAATATTATGGAAATGGAACAGCATGTAGATGAAGATGATGTGGGAGATATGATACTGTGTGAAGAGTTTGACAGAGGACTGAAAGACCTAAGACGAAACAAGGTCCCAGAAGTAGATAACTTTTCATTAGAGTTACTGATAGCCTTGGTTGAGTTATCCCTGAGAAAACTATATTATCTAGCGAGCAAACAGAAATAAAATAATTCTAATTCCAATGAAAGTAGGTGTTGACAGATGTGAAAATGTTTGTTGGAACACGTGAGGCAATAGTGACCCTACGATTCATCTTACAAGGGGAGGCCGCCAATTGTGAAATTCAGATTCGACTCATACTGCGCATAATAAAAGCTCATGGCCAGAGGTGTAATGTGGCAAAGCACCAAGATGCACTTCTCAACCGTTGTCGAGAAAATCGACAGTTAAAAGAAACCGTTGCCGTGAAATACTCTCTACGATTTATAATTTTATACAGCGTTGTGGCGCAGTGGTAAGCGCTCGGGGTCGTAATCCGAAGGTGGCCGGATCGAATCTCGCTTCATGCCACTTTTTTTTAGTATTTGTTTTTTGTAATTCAAGTATATATTATATACATATATATATATATATATATATTGCCTGGAATTTTATATATACACACACACACACACACACACACACACACATATATATATATATATATATATATGTATACAGTTCAGAAGCGCATCACAGTAATCAAAGCACGAAAACAACGATGTTCCCTTTACACTGAGGGGGGGGTCGTCCGTTGCACGGTCTATACTGTGTTCATCATAAGAACAAACGTGATGTAAACATTACGCCATGTATCCTTCCGCCTTTGCTTGAATCTCATTGGACTTCGTTTCTCGTGAAGCGGAAGGCAAGCTGTGTCCACTACGATCACAACGATACGTTTTATGATACAGGGTGAAAAGTATTTAAACGACAAAATTCTTGGAGGTTGTAGGGGACATCGAAACAAATATTTTTCCCTAACATCATTTTTTTCCTATGAGGATTATTTAAACCAGTGGAGGTCGTATTACGCTCTCAGCTGTTAGAGGTCGTATTTCGTTCAACAGTTGTTAGAGGTCGTATTACGCTCTTCAGTTGTAGGCAACTGCTGTCCACCAGTGTATTAGTGCATTGTCTCTGTTTACTAATGTAGCGATACACCTGGACTGAGTACACTGACATGATTGGTGCGTACTACGTAGCGCACCACAACGGACGAGCTGCACAGCGGGTTTATCAACAACAATATCGTAATCGCCGTATCCTGCATCATACGACCTTTGCTGCTGTGTACCAACGTCTGCGTGAGACCGGGTCATTTAGCAGATTACCTAGACAGGGACGCCGTCGCACGGTAAGAACGCTGCAATTTGAGGAAGCTGTCTTGCAGCATGTGGAGCGGAATCCTTCAATCAGCACTCGTGCAATTGCACGTAACATGGGGGCGAATCAGACGAATGTATGAACAGTGCTTCGAGACCGATTGTTACGTCCATTTCACATACAGCGTGTCCACAACCTGGAACCAGTTGGTTATCCACCCAGAGCACAGTTTTCACAGAGGCAACTGGAACAGTGTGAAATGCATCCTGCTTCATCAGTTTGTCTACCGATGAAGCAACGTTCGGGCTTCATAGAGTCTTCAACATGCTCAATTCGCATGTTTGGAGTGAAGATAACCCAAATGCCACAGTTACTAGCGTTCATCAAGTGCGGTTCTTCGTTAATGCGTGGGTCGGTGTTGTTGGGGGCTGTTTAATTGCGCCGTATCTGCCACCTAAGCAATAGATAGTTAGATAGATAGTTAGAAAGATAGAGAGAGAGATAGAAGGTTTCAGATGTGAGTGAGAATATGTGGAAGGTGGAGGGTGGCAAATACGATGGAT
Source organism: Schistocerca serialis cubense (assembly GCF_023864345.2). NCBI lineage: Eukaryota > Metazoa > Arthropoda > Insecta > Orthoptera > Acrididae > Schistocerca > Schistocerca serialis. The sequence continues at coordinate 110,522,938 of NC_064648.1, forward strand.
AGCTTCTACATTAACAAAAGAAGATCGTGTGCGGTTGTGACGTACCTTATGTTTTACTCAGCTACTGAGATTCAGACATCACAATACAGGCCAATTCAAAACAAATACAGCGATGACAAGTGGCTGAGAAAATTTAATGTATAGCGGTACATCCCCAAGTATTACACAGAATGTAGAAAGAACTTCCCATTTCCGCAAGCGCAGTTAACCGGAAGCTGACGCATGCGCGGTGATACATAACGGAACTCCGTGCGGAACAGGCGACAGAATATTCGGCAATGTTTATAAAATAAAGTGATACGGGAAAACATTTCTCAAGCGTATAAAAAAGCACCTTGAAGTATAGCCTAAAGGACCTAACCTGAAAATCGGTTAAAACTGTATGATACGTATTTTCACATTTTTTGTTTCAAAGTAATGCTTACATATTCCCACAGACCAGAATGGGATAAGGCAAATTTGTTGCGAACTGGCTGCGTGAAATTGTACGGAATATCATGTTAAAACTATGACAAAGTTCTATAGTGAACTGCTTAGAGTAAGTGACATATAATGTTTAAAATAAGTCATTTACAATAATAAAAGATTTTAATGTCATTTTGCAAAACTGTAATTATTTTTAATGCCTTGTACCATCCTACTGTTACCGTCACGTTACTAAAGCCCATCGATCGTGCACCAGCTGTATTTTCTGACTTTCGAATAAAGAACACAGGATGCCTAGTAATAACTCCTACAACATATTCCTGACCAGGCAAACAAGTCTCTCTGTCGAATTTGTGTGGTGAGCCAGTTCTTACTGGCAGTGCTTAGGCTAATGACCTTGGAATGAGATGAATGACTGTTGGACTAAATAGCCTGCTCTCCATTGACTACAGGTCTGTTGCCACTTCGTATTATTGTTCGGCAATGAACAAATCTTTAAATTTTCCGTTTCATTTGCCATCTCTGTACTTGTTATTATTCTTAGCTTTATGAATTATTCTTTTCGGAGTTGATTCGGCAAATTTAAACTCCTCAGATACTTTTAAACCCGAATTCAGAAGGTAAAGGGGCTGAAACTGTCAGTTCCATTGATTTACTGTCCCATTGCTTTATATCAGTCTTTGTGATATAGTTCACACTATCTAGTAAAGCAAGGGGAAAAAAATTAGTAATTACTTTGACATCTACTTGTATCAAAGAATGACTGTGGAGGAGGTGACGCTGTAGCATTATTTCCGCTCCAAGAGCAGATTTCAGGTTAGAAACTTTTATGGACTGACGGATTTAGACGTATTATGTGGCTGACGTACAGGGAATTGCATGTACTTTAAGATTACGTGTTATTCAGTGGCATAAAGCTAACAGTTAACGGTTCATCGTGCTTCCAAATTCACCGAAAGTTCTAAGAACGCAACTGGAAACGTAAAGAATACCCGTTCACTTACAAATCGCGCTCCTGGAAAAGTCGAAATGGCTGTCGCAGCTTCTCTTCCGTTGAAAGACACAGCTCCACGTCAATACAGCAGCTAGCACCGGTCTCCAGCTTAGAAAACCGCGAATTCCCGTCGTGTCCCGCTACTCCGTTGGGCTCCGATTTCCTCTAACTCGAAGGTGCAGAGTCACAAGGCGAAATGAGGACATTCTCTGTGTTATAATTTAAGAACAGTCGTTTCGTCATCCCATGGCAGAGAAGCTCCTGGCAGCGATGCAGTTAAGCGGCCTCTCCAAATGTCGACAATGGCGGTTGGTGTCGGCAGTTTGGGGCAACACATGTTTCGGCAATGGAAGAAATACTGCCCGGTGTGAAACTGACCATCGCTGATATCTTGTCCGTTTGAGCTAGGGAGGTCATATAGAACACCTGTTTGAAACGTGCTTTTTTTTTAAACTTTCATTTATACGAGAGTCGTCCACAAAGTAAGTTCCGTTTCTATTTCTATCCGCGGCAGCTCTACGATCGCAGTTCCGAGCACGCGCGGCAGTTACTCTGACTCAAGGAGGAGACATGTACGCCGTTTTCAGATCGCTGCTGCCGGCGTGTGCTTTGTAGTGCATCTTTGTAATGTCGCCGTAGTTGAAAATGCCACCGCGTGTGCGAGGTTTACGGACGAAATGCAACGAGTGGTTCAATGGTTAGAAGGTGAGTCAGACTGTTCAATGAAGGACCTGATCAAGTGCAAGATGAAGAACGAAGTGAAAGCCCGTCTGTGGTTACTGATGAACTGGTTCACACAATGGAAGCAGCACCGTAAGTTCACACTTAGTGCCCTAGCTATGGATGTTCCGCAAACCTCACAATCACTAATTTATGAAATTGTTACTGAGAAACTGAAATTTTGAAAACGTTGCTCACGTTGAGAACCCAAAATTCTTGATGGACAACACAAAAAACAACGGGTGGGCAGTGCACTTCAGTTTTTGACACGCTATAATGAATAAGGCGATCGTTTTCTTTCTCGGATAGTCACAGGGGGATGACATCCCTGAAACAAAACGGCAATCAATGGAATGGAGGCCCACTTCATCGCCAACGAAACTTAAGCCAAAGCAAATCCTCACACCTCAAAAAGTCATGTGTACCGTTTTCTTTGGACAGAAAAGGCATTTTGCTGACTGATTTCTTACCATGAGGCCAAACAATCAATGCAAAAGGTTATTGCGAGACCACTAAGATATTGCCCCGCGCGATACAGAACAAACGCCGAGGATTACTGTCTGTTCTTTTTTCCCATGATAATGCCCGACCCCACACGGCGAATGTGACCAAACAACTCTGACGGGAATTTCACCTGGACACGTTTGACCAATCTCCGTACAGTCCAGACCAGGCTCCTAGCGACTTTCATCTCTTCTTTCACCTAAAACCTGTCCTTGGTGGTAAAAACTTCAATGATGATGACGAGCTGAAGGAACGTATTACCACATGGTTGAATACACAGGCGGCAACCTTCTTTAAAGAAGGCATAGAAAAACTTTTGCCCCGCTATGACAAGTGCCTAAGAAATTTCGGAAGCTACGTAGGAAAGTAGTTTAACAGTTCTAGATTTTTCTGCAATTAATATTTTTCTGTATCTGTACAAGTTTCTTTTATATAACCAAAGGGAACTTACTTTGTGGACGACCGTCGTATTTCCTGCAGTTCTTACCAAAATATCGCCAGTTGTTTGTAATACGACGAGGGTGAGTCAAATGAAAACCTTAAATATTTCTAAAAATATTATTTATTATGTAGAAGTGATACAAAGCTGTATCACTTTCAACATAATCTCCCCCACGCTCAATGCAAGTCCTCCAGCGCTTACAAATTGCATAAATTCCTTTAGAAAAAAAATTCCTTTGGTAGTTCGTGCAACCATTCATACGCCACGTAGCGTACCTCTCCATCAGAACGGAACTTCTTTCCTCCCATTGCGTCTTTGAGTGATCCAAACATATGGACATCACTTGGGGCAAGGTCTGGCGATTGCAGGCTGCAGATGATTTTTTAGGAGATCTGTGTATGATACACTGGTGACAGTGGTCCCTGTAGGCATGTAATGCTCCAAAACGACTCCTTTTTCGTCCCAAAAGAGAGTCAGCATAACCTTTCCTGCTGATGGTTCTGTTCGGAACTTTTTGGTTTTGGTGATGATCAATGGCGCCATTCCTTGCTCGCTCTCTTCGTTTCCGGTTGGTGGAAGTGAACCCAAGTTTCGTCCCCAGTAACTATTCTTGCAAGGAAGCCATCACCTTCTCGTTCAAAGCGCCGAAGAAGTTCTTCACAAACATCCGCACGTCGTTCTCTCATTTCAGGAGTCAGCTGCCGTGGCACCCATCTTGCAGACACTTTGTGAAACTGGAGCACATCATGCACAGTGTGGTGTGCTGACCCATGACGAATCTGTAAACACGCTGCAATGTCATTCATTGTCACTCGGCGGTTTTCCTTCACTATGGCTTCAACTGCTGCAATGTTCTGTGGAGTCACAACTCGTTGTGCCTGACCCGGACGAAGAGCATCTTCCACTGAAGTCACACCATTCGCGAACTTCCTACTTCATTCGTAGACTTTCTGCTGCTACAAACATGCAACACCGTACTGAACCTTCATTCGTCGATGAATTTTAGTAGGTTTCACACCTTCACTACGCAAAAACCGAACAACAGAACGCTGTTCTTCCCTGGTGCAAGTCGGAAGTGGGGCGGCCATCTTTATACTGATACTGCGACGGTATGTGTGCATCTGCACTATGCTGCCACCTACAGGCCATTCTGCACGCTGTTTGTAGCACGCTTACCAACTTACAGGAGGCCGGTCGGAGTGGACGAGCGGTTCTAGGCTCTACAGTCTGGAACCGAACGACCGCTACGGTCGCAGGTTCGAATCCTGACGCGGGCATGGATGTGTGTGATGTCCTTAGGTTAGTTAGGTTTAATTAGTTCTAAGTTCAAGGCGACTGATGACCTCAGAAGTTAAGTCGCATAGTGCTCAGAGCCATTTGAACCAGCCAACTTACAGGATAGCGGCGCGAAATTTCGATTTGTTATTACAACTTTAAGGCTTTCATTTGACTCACCGTCGTATATGCTGTTTCAAGCACCCAGGCAGAAGACTTCTTGCCTCCTTTCAGCCGTATTTGTCGGGGATCACTCGGAGAACAGGGCGCCACGCAGCGAAAACTATAATTATTAATATTAATAACAATAATTCATATTTGTTATGGGCAACATGAGGTAAAGTCCCTCAGTCGCTGACCATGTACCAGTGCAGTGAACTTCAAATGTTTCTGAATAAATGACGAAACAGACTCTGCCGAGAACATACGAGAAGTTACGACAGATTATGTTTGCCGATATCAGATGTGTATTACAGTATAAAGTTCAGAATGCTTAATTACAACAAACACACGGTGCTGCATCCTGATTTTTCTGCTCCTAATGGTAGCTGTCAACGATCCTATAAGCAGCCAATTTTCATCAGTTTACAGCACAAAAATATGGCTCTGAGCACTATGGGACTTAACTGCTGAGGTCATCAGTCCTCTAGAACTTAGAACTAGTTAAACCTAACCTACTACTTAAACCTAAGGACATCACATACATCCATGCCAGTGGCAGGATTCGAACCTGTGACCGTAGCGGTCGCGCGGTTCCCGGCTGTAGCGCCTAGAACCGCTCGGCCACTCCGGCCGTTTACAGCATAATAGTGCCACAGACTGCGAGGGAGATCATTGGAAATGTCACTAACAGGGAGCAGTGAGGAAGCTGCTTAAATGTCCGGTGGTGAGGTTAGCTGAGGGCCGAGGTAACGTAACCTCGGATCCCCTTAGTGAAGCTGACTGGCCCCAGTATCTGTACGGCTTCAGTGTCACTGTTCATACGCTGCCCGTTCGTTTTTGTAAACAGCCGATGAGTTGTCTTCCGTTTTCCTTTATGTTGTAGCCTAGGTCTCTCATTGCATATTTCTCGTGCCTTTGATCGAAAAGACTCCAGTCGCATTCGGCAGTAATTGTTTTATCAGCGGAGAGAACACCTTCTGTAGGCCAGAAAACTCCAGCTGTAAACATTGTGCCGTGCGGGATTAGCCGTGCGGTCTTAGGCGCTGCAGTTATGGACTGAGCGGCTGGTTCCGGAGGAGGTTCGAGTCCTCCGTCGGGCGTGGATGGGTGTGGTGGTCCTTAGGAAAATTTAGGTCAAGTAGTGTGTAAGCTTAGGGACTGATGACGTTAGCAGTTGAGTCCGACAAGATTTCACACACCTTTTTGTTTTGTTTTTGTAAACATTGCGGCTGATGAAAACAGACCTGCTGCCTATAGTGCTGCTGCAGGGCCGGCTCTGTCTCTTGTGTCAGCAACATCGCTCTAGCGGTGCACAAATTCAGTTGGACTATTTTTAAAATCATCCCAACACTGTTGAGTAACTAGATGTCACATTTGATTTGTTCCTTCTCTGTAACTGTTCCATCTCCTACCGCACACACAAAACGACAAACAGTATTACGACGACTATCTCACACGAATGCAAAACAGCGAATGGCAGCGCGTTTGTTGCTTAACTGGCTAGATACCGACAGGAAGACGACTACAATTACAGGCGAAATACAGTTCAGAGGCGCAACACGGCGATAAAAACACGAAAACAACGAAGTGCCCATTACACTGAGGATGGGTCGTCCGTTGCACGGTTTATACTCTGTTCATCATAGGAACAAACCTGATAACGCCATGTATCCTTCCGCGTTTGCTTGAATGTCGTTGGACTTCGTTTCTCGTGAAACGGAAGGCAAGCTGTCTCCACTACGATCACAATGATACGTTTTATGATGCAGGGTGAAAAGTATTTAAACGACAAACTCTGGTAGGTTGTAGGGGACATTAAAAGAAATATTGCCGGCCGCTTGTGGCAGAGCGGTTCTAGGCGCTTCAGTCTGGAAATGCGCGACCGCTACAGTAGCAGGTTCGAATTCTGCCCAGAAACGTGGATTGGCAGAGGTGGTCCTGTACCGTGGCCTGCTCGATCCCCTCTGGACTTTGTGTGGGGAGAGATGGGCAACCTCGTTTACGTAACCCCTGTTGCATCAGTAGAGGCTCTGGTTGCCCGGATAGTAGCAGCAGTGGGAAAAATTTAGGATACTGCTGGGGTTTTGCCCGTGGCAGACAGAACATGATCCGACGGTGTACCTTTGTTTACGTGTCAATGGAGGCATTTTTGAAAATCTACTGTAATTGAAATTGGGTTGTGTTGTCTCTTGGTCATAAAAAAAGGAGAAGTGTTTCTTGGTTTAATTTGCCGCCAGAGAAATCTTCCTGTAACGGTTTAAATACTCCTCATAGGAAAAAATGACATTAGGGTAAAATATTTGTTTTTATCTCCCATACAACCTCCCCGAGTTTGTCGGTTTAAGTACTTTTCTCCCTGTATATTACAAGCACATAGTCTGGGTGAAAGTCTGGGCGAAAATGCAGAACTACAGCTATACCGGCGCATTAAACTTGGACAGCCCCGGCCAGGCAGCTCGGCTAGCTAACCTCCAAAAATGTGAGCAGTTGCCTTTCAGACATAAAAAAACACGAGGAGGGAAGCAATATAGATTCGAATACCGTTTAATTTTTAAAGAGAATGAAGTAATATTAGGCAAAGCTCCAGTACTGGCACGCTTCTTAGGCGACCTGACGGAAAGCATAAAATTCTCTCGTTCTCACCTAAAACAGTGCTCTAATTACAAACAAGAGTGGTCGCAGGTTCGAATCCTGCCTCGGATATGGATATGTGTGATGTTCTTAGGTTAGTTACACTACTGGCCATTAAAATTGCTACACCAAGAAGAAATGCAAATGATAAACGGGTGTTCATTGGACAAATATATTACACTAGAACTGACGTGTGATTACATTTTCACGTATTTTGAGTGCATAGATCCTGAGAAATCAGTACCCAGAGCAACCACCTCTGGCCGTAATTACGTCCTTGATACGCCTGGGCATTGAGTCAAACAGAGCTCGGATGGCGAGTGCAGGTACAGCTGTCCGTGCAGCTTCATCTCGATACCACAGTTCATCAAGAGTAGTGAGTGGCGTATTGTGACGAGCCAGTTGCTCGGCCACCAATGACCAGGCGTTTTCAGTTGGTGAGAGATCTGGAGAATGTGCTGGCCAGAGCAGTAGTCGAACATTTTCTGTATCCAGAAAGGACCGTACAGGACCTGCAACGTCAGGTCGTGCATTATCCTGCTGAAATGTAGGGTTTCGCAGGGATCGAATGAAGGGTAGAGACACGGGTCGTAACACATCTGAAATACAACGTCCACTGTTCAAAGTGCCGTCAATGTGAACAAGAGGTGACCAACACGTGTAACCATTGGCACCCCATGCCAGCACGCCGGGTGATACGCCAGTATGGCGATGCGAATACATGCTTGCAATGTGCGTTCACCGCGATGTCGCCAAACACGGATGCGACCATCATGATGCTGTAAACAGAACCGGGATTCATCCGAAAAAATGACGTTTCGCTAATCGTTCAGCCAGGTCCGTCGTTAAGTACACCATCGGAGGCGCTCCTGTCTGTGATGCAGCGTCAAGGGTAACCGCAGCCACGGTCTCCGAGCTGATAGTCCTTGCTGCTGCAAACGTCGTCGAACTGTTCGTGCAGATGGTTGTTGTCTAGGAAATGTCCCCATCTGTTGACTCAGGGATCGAGACGTGGCTGCACGATCCGTTAGAGCCATGCGGATAAGATGCCTGTCATCTCGACTGCTAGTGATTTTAGGCCGTTGGGATCCAGCACGGCGTTCCGAATTAGCCTCCCGAACCCACCGATTCCATATTGTGCTAACAGTCATTGGATCTCGACCAAGGCGAGCAACAATGTCGTGATACGATAAACCGCAATCGCCATAGGCTACAATCCGATCTTTATCAAAGCCGGAAACGTGATGGTACGCATTTCTCCTCCTTACACGAGGCATCACAACGTATCACCAGGCAACACCGGTCAACTGCTGTTTGTGTATGAGAAATCGGTTGGAAACTTTCCTCATGTCAGCACGTTGTATGTGTCGCCACCGGCGCCAACCTTGCGTGAATGCTCTGAAAAGCTAATCATTTGCATATCACAGCATCTTCTTCCTGTCGGTTAAATTTCGCGTCTGTAGCACGTCATCTTCGTGGTGTAGCAATTTTAATGGCCAGTAGTGTAAGCTTAAGTAGTTCTAAGTTCTAGGGGACTGATGACCTCAGATGTTAAGTCCCATAGTGCTCAGAGCCATTTGAACAAGCAAGAGCGATGAAAATTGCTAACTTAAACGCAGGGTAATGTCTGTGAGCGAGTTATGTGAGTTGCCAAAGCATACTGCAGGAGATTAACTGTATTGCTGAATACTGAATCCAATGAACTTATTAAAATGTCAGTTGTCTGGTATCCTCTTAGCTCCTTCCTTATCCGAATCCGAGAACAGTTCTGGAACTGTCATCTGCTAGATTGGTAACGAATCGATCATCAGCTGAATCCACGATGACAACCAGGCACCGTATTTTCTTCTCTTCTTTCGTTCTGTATCCCGCCAACGTTCGGGAGTGACATGTGAAAAACTTGCGTGCGTTAGTTCTAGTACGTCTGGCAGCTTAACAATCATGTTATTTCTCACGACAAATCCCTTAACTTGTCTCCGGATATGTTTTTTTTTTGGCTCATATTGCAATGGTACAGCGGCAAATGTAAAAATGCACCACTTTTAAGGTGTGCTCGATGCTGTGCAAATGATTGTTTTTCGTTTTTCTACCGCACTTACCACTCTGGTTCGTGTCAGACCACGTCTGTCGCATTTGGTTTCTCATTTTACCCTTAACAATTAAATTGATACGTTTTCTTAACTTAAACAACCTTTATTAACTATCTTTCGTAAATTATCGATAGATAAGAATTTATATTTGAAATGAAAACAGGAATTTCGCGTGCAACACGTAATTAGGAACAAGAAGCTGTGCATTACTCATAAAAAATGATAATGAATTTTACAATTATGAGATGTACGTATTTGGAATCGAACGAAGGATGACCAAGATGAGAGTTGAATCAGCGATCCGTGAACTGTAGCGGATTATGAATCTACTATGGTACTGATTCCGCTATGTATCCAGTGTGCATTTGTATCTCAGCTGTACGAATTACTTCTTCTTCTGCGGCTCTGCAACTCATGATAAGTCTTGACCTCTTCAACTATCTCTTACATTTGTCCCGGTCTCTTTCTGGAAGTTTCCAGTTCCTGTAGTAGCCCATCTTCCGAAGGTCTTCTACGACACCAGTTTTCGGTCGACCACGTTCTCTCTATCCATCTAGATTTCCTTGTAGTATCTTTTTTAGTATTTCTGTATCAATCGTTAGTGTCACGTGCCCAGCCCACCTCAGCCTAGATGATTTCACAATTCTTCTAACAGCCTGGTCTTTGTAGGGACGTACAACTCATGGTTGTACCTCCTCCTCTATCTTTCCGTTTCGCAAATGAGCCTATGGTTCTCCTGAGTGTACTTCTTTCGAATGCATCCGCTGATTCAGCATCCTTTGCTGTCTCAGAGGCGTATGTAAGCAGTGGTCTGATCAGTGTTTTATAAATGGTCAGTTTTGTGGTCCAAGTCAGGCGAGTTGAAGATATAAGCTTTGTTAAGGGAAGTAAGCTTTATTGTCTGCAATTAGACTTTGCTTTAGTTCATAAGAGGTATCGTTTAGGTTAGTTGCAATCGAACCCAGGTGCTTGGAATGATCGACTCTTTCAAAGGTGTAACTTCCTCATCGTTATTTCGGCTGACATGTTTTCCCTGTGTGTTTTCCTAGCAGCCAGGTATTTTTTCCGCTCGCTGATATTTAGTCCTATATTCTTGCTGGCCTTTTCAAGTGCAGTGAATATCTCTTCCATTGCCGTCAGAGTTCTTGCTACGTTGTCGATGTCATCCGCACAGGTCACCTCATGGTCTTCTCCAAGGCGGCGTTGAATAGGAGGGATGCCTTCGCCTCACCTTGCCGTACTTCGTCTTTAATTTCCAAAGTATTGGACAACATTCCTCCAGTTGTCATTCAATCCTGCATTTCTCTCATTGTCATTCTTACAACCCTTATCAATTTTCTTGGAGTATCCAATTCATCTAGGTTCAAATGGCTCTGAGCACTATGGGACATAACATCTGTCGTCATCAGTCCCCTAGAACTTAGACCTACCTACACCTAACTGACCTAAGGACATCACACACATTCATGCCCGAGGTAGGATTCGAACCTGCCACCATAGCGGTTGCGCGGTTCCAAACTGTAGCGCTTAGAACCGCTCGGCCACCCCGGCCGGCTCACATTCTCCATTTGGCCAATCAAATCATTTAACAATAAGTGCATTCTTGACATGAAAGTGCATTTTTGTCTTGAAAAACAGTGTCCGTGCTTAGCGAAGTACATTCTGCGTTGCTCTGGTAGGACTCATTTCGGACGACGCTGAAGTTCAGAACTGGTAGGCGCCAAGTAACAGGTGCACGTTTTTCTGTACCTTCAAGGCCACTCTGCAGATCACACTCAAGTAGCAGGCAGAGGGTTCGTCAATCCACATTCACACCAGTTCTCTATTAATCCACTCTAGAAAGTATTTTTCTGTGAACGGGCACCTGTCAACTTCTTACACTCTGCGCGATCCGAGTCAGTGAGTTCCAGGTATTCCGTCTAAGATTGTCTAATGTTTGTTGCACGCTGTGTCGGAAAGTCAAAGTACTTCGAATAGCCCGCATCTCGTGGTCGTGCGGTAGCGTTCTCGCTTCCCACGCCCGGGTTCCCGGGTTCGATTCCCGGCGGGGTCAGGGATTTTCTCTGCCTCGTGATGGCTGGGTGTTGTGTGCTGTCCTTAGGTTAGTTAGGTTTAAGTAGTTCTAAGTTCTAGGGGACTGATGACCATAGCCGTTAAGTCCCATAGTGCTCAGAGCCATTTGAACCATTAGAACTTCGAATAAACAAACTCCTCCATTCAACCGGCAGAGAGCCTCTACAACGTGGGTGATGCGAAACCAGACTAATACATTTTACACATGTCATCACGAAAGCCACAATTCGAGGCTATCAGGTGAAATATTTATTGACTTTCTAATAGAATTTGACTAACTATCGCACCAATTACAGGTGAATAGAGAGATATGAAATGAAAAATGTGACTTGATTCAGATAGGGACGACACAGCATGGATGGAGAGCCATCCGACACATGTGGAACGAAGCACAGGAACCTATGTTTTGATCCTTTAATTATCCAGCAGAAAGTAACGTCAGGCGCTGCTGTTATCTGGAATGAAGCAGTACTTGAAAAAAGCTGCACAGATATGCAGCCAGATACAGGGTGGTCAATTGATCGTGACTGGGCCAAATATCTAACGAACTAAGCGTCAAACGAAAAAACTACAAAGAATGAAGTCTAGCTTGAAGGGGGAAACCAGATGGCGCTATGGTTGGCCCGCTAGATAGCCCTGCCACAGGTCAAACGGGTATCAACTGCGTTTTTTAAAATTGGACCCTCATTTTTTATTACATATTTTTGTAGTACGTAAAGAAATATGAATGTTTTAGTTGGACCACTTTTTTCACTTTGTGGTAGATGGCGCTGTAATAGTCACAAACATATGACTCACAATTTTAGACGAACAGTTGCTAACAGGTAGGTTTTTTAAATTAAAATACAGAACGTACGTACGTATGAACATTTTAGTTCGGTAGTTCCAGTGTGATACATGTACCTTTGTGAACGTATCATTTCTGAAACGCATACTGTTACAGCGTGATTACCTGTAAGTACCACATTAATGCAATAAATGCTCAAAATGATGTCCATCAACCTCAATGCATTTGGCAATACTTGTAACGACATTCCTCTCAACAGCGAGTAGTTCGCCTTCCGTAATGTTCGCACATTCATTGACAATGCGCTGACGCATGTTGTCAAGCGTTGTCAGTGGATCACGATGGCAAATATCCTTCAACTTTCCCCACAGAATGATATCCGAGGACGTCAGATCCGGTGAACGTGCGGGCCGTGGTATGGTGCTTCGACGAAATCCATCTGTAATGAAATATGCTATTCAATACGGCTTCAACCGCAAGCGAGCTATGTGCCGGACATCCATCATGTTGGAAGTACATCGCCATTCTGTCATGTACTGAAACATCTTGTAGTAACATCAGTAGAACATTACATAGGAATTCAGCATACATTGCACCATTTACAATGCCATCGATAAAATGGGGGCCAACTTTCCTTCTTCCCATATTGGCGCACCATACATTAACCCGCCAAGGTCACTGATGTTCCACTTGTCGCAGCCATCGTGGATTTTCCGTTGCCCAGTAGTGCACATTATGCCGGTTTACATTACCGCTGTTGGTGAATGACGCTTCGTCGCTAAATAGAACACGTGCAAAAAATCTGTCAATGTTCCGTAATTTCTCTTGTGCCCAGTGGTAGAACTGTACACGACGTTCAAAGTCGTCTCTATGCAATTCCTGGTGCATAGAAAAAAGGTACAGGTGCAGTCGATGTTGATGTAGCATTCTCAACACCGGCGTTTTTGAGATTCCAGATTCTCGCGCAATTTGTCTGCTGCTGATGTGCAGATTAGCCGCGACAGCAGCTAAAACACCTACTTGGGCATCATCATTTGTTGCAGGTCGTGGTTAAGTTTCACATATGGCTGAACATTTGCTGTTTCCTTAAATAACGTAACTATCCAGCGAACGGTCGGGACACTTGGATGATGTCGTCCAGGATACCTAGCAGCAAACATAGCACATGCCATTGGGCATTTTGATCACAATAGCGATACATCAATACGATATCGACCTTTTGCGCAATTGGTAAACGGTCCATTTTAACACGGGTAATGTATCACGAAGCAAATACCGTCCGAACTGGCGGAATGTTACGTGAAACCACGTAGTTATACGTTTGCGACTTTTACAGTGCCATCTGTCACAAAGCGAAAAGAGTGGTCCAACTAAAACATTCATATATTTCTTTACGTACTACACGAATATGTAATAAAAAATGGGGGTTCCTATTGTAAAAAACGCAGTTGATATCCGTTTGACCAATGGCAGCGCCATCTGGCGTGCCAACCATAGCGCCATCTGGTTTCCCCCTTCAAGGTAGCCGAGTTTCGTTCTTTGCAGTTTTTTCGTTTGATGCTTATTTCGTGAGATATTTGGCCCAGTCACTATCAATGGACCACCCTATATACGATTTCAGTGTGGTGCAGACTAGCAACGTGTCGTAAATGCTCATAAATGTAAAATTGTACACATTAAAAATTACAATCAGTAGACTCATAGAAAAACTAGTGTGTTACATTTTGTGGAGGTATGAAACGAACCATCATACAGGTTGAATTATAGGTGAAGTAGTAGCTAGTGTACACAGGAGCTTGCTCAGCAAAAGTTTGTGCAACCCACGACGGAATATTGATCAGCTGTATAGGAACTGTACAAAATAGGGCAAAGGTTGGATATCGAAAGCATCCAAAGACGACAGCAAGAGTAGTCACAGGATTGTTTGAGTCTCAGAAGATCGTGGAGGGAGTGCTCTGAAAGCTAAACTGCCAGAAGACGTATTTCAGCTGTGCTGTAAGAGCGTACAAAATATCGAGAACTAGTACTAAGTGGCGAGTGTGGGAGTGAAGTAGAGCTACATAGATATCGTCCGTTTAGGTAACATTAATACAAGATCAGACTAATCACTGCAACCACAGAACAATTTGAAAACGTTATTCTTCCCATGGTGGACACGCAATCAAAAGTGGAAGAATGGCAAGTAAGTAGTACACTACAAACTACTTCACAGTGGTTGCTAAACTATGAGTGCAGAAGTACGCTTTAGGCCATTAGAGTTATAGCACTATGTGGGACAGCAAATAACGAAGTTTTTCTGATAGGGTGTATCCGGTATAGTAGATAGCATTTGTTGCTGACTAGAGGGTTATTAATGTGAAGAGTGAGTTAAACAGTGGTGCCACCTGTGCATCAAGAGTAGCTCCAGTCTGGCTGGGTAATCATGTCCAGCTGCCAACTGACCAGGGGCAGTGGAGAGGGGGGCGAGGGGGGCGTGGAAAGGGGGGGGGGGCTATGGGGGCTATAGGCCCCCCTCCCCATGGACTATCATATTACACTGTATAAAATGACTTTATACATCAGCGAATGTATTACTTCAACCGATTCAATGACTTTTTGTATAATTACGTAGCAATTCAGGTTGCAATGTATTTCAAACGCATTTTAACAAAAGAATAAGGGCGGCAAATAGCTTATTGTCTAAACCAATAAATGTAAATTTAACTCGAAACATTTTAACAAAAGGATAGGGGCGGCAAATAGCTTATTGTCTAAACCAACAAATATCATTTAACTTAAAATGGGCGTCTTATTATTTATTAACATACATCACACGTATATTAAGGTACAAACACCACTTACAATATTCAACAAAGCTAAATATGCCGGCTATGACTACAAACACTTAAATTGCTAACCCCAGACAAAAATTTGGAAATCGCCGGACATCTACGTCACATCGTATTACTTTCCCAGCCACACACATTCTGTAGAGACGTTTATGCCGGGAACTCCAAAACAGATACCAAAAACTACTCTAAGCAACACCAAATTTGTCAGTGGAGGACACCAACTCTCCCTTTGCTAAGCGTTATTCCATTCACTCAAGCCCATCCCCGACCGCCCCGACCCCCACCCCCCCGCCATTAGCCCCACCTTGACCGACTTCTAGAATGACTCCTGCAACTGCCATTCCAGGCTGCCTCGACTCAGTGGAGAGTGAGCAGTGACGTCCCAGACGCTCCGCGACTTGTGACCAGAGATTCGGAGAATGCCAAAGTCACAGAAGCAGTTGAAACCCACCATACAGAGGTTTGTCGCGGCATTGAGGACAACATGCAGTCTCGAATTATTTCGTTGGAAGGTAACCTCACACATATGTTGAACATAGGGCACAGGGACCAGCCCTACCATCTGAGAAATGCAACCTGTTAGGGATTAGCCGAGTGATCTAAGGCGCTGCTGTCACGGACTGTGCGGCTGGTCCCAGCAGATGTTCGGCTCCTCCCCTGGAAATGGGTTTGTCCTTAGGATTATTTAGGTTAAGTAGTGTGCAAGCTTAAGGACTGATGACCTTAGCAGTTAAGTTCCATAAGATTTCACACACATTTGAACACTTTTTCAACCGGTCAGCCTTCAGTCTGCTCGGTGCCTCCAAACGTGCATTCTGGCTTCGAGATGCTGTAATCAGAACCAGGATCCATCACAAAAGACTAAGTGGTGCGGCTGCCGTGATGAATGCTTTCTGTGTGCCTCTCCCTGACTCCTTGGCAAGGAAGGCATCACCAGTGGCCGCTGTGCTGGCAGTCAGCCGATCATAAGCTTGTCGTAAAAAAGAAAGGGAGATTGGGCTTAATGTCCAATCGATATCGGATTACGTCAAGGATGGGAAAAGAAATCAGTTGTGTGGTTTCAAAAAAACCATTCTGGAATTTGCCTGGAGAAATTTAAGAAAATCGTGGAAAACCTACATTTGGATGGCCAGATGCTGGAGTCGAACTGACTCCAGTGTGCTAACCACTGCACCACACTGCTCGATCACATTCTTGTCAACGCGGTTAGTACACCAGATACAACATTGATATTTTTTTCCTTTATTGATTTTCGATTTCGATTCCCTCCTTCCCCCCCCCCCCCCCCACCTGGGGAGGGGTGGACTGACAGCTGCTTAATACGCTGCTCTACAGATGAGAGAAAAGTTAAACGAAGAATGGTGGGAGAACAAAAGATATAAAAAAGGCGATAATAGTAAAATGGCGGAAAGTTGCGGAACTTAAAATACAAAAACATGGCGTTGTCGTTGCGGATGGAGACACACGGGCAGGAGAGAGGCACAATTAAAAAACACGGCGGCAGTCTGGTTTCTGTTCGCACGAGATAAAACTAGCGACAATATGGTGGCTGTTCACAGCACTGACAGGGGATACACAACACTGAACACTCACTTAAAAAAGCACTGTAGAGGCGACACTGCGCTAGATGGGGGTGGGGGGACCAAAAGGGGGGAAAGGGGGGGGGGGAGGAGAGGAAAGGTAAAAAATCGTGGCAGCATGTTGACACTTCTTGATGGCCGTTTTTGTAGCCTTGCGATTTCAGTGGGGAGTAGTCTTGATGTAGACAGAAGTCACTACCTAAAGCCTATATTCTCGAGATGATCGAAAAACGTTTCGCAGGGAGGTATTTCCTGACTGAAACGTGCAAGATCCTGGCGCCGCCGTCCACCGCGGTGACAGCTGTGGCCCACCTGGTGCCGGACGTCCGGAATGATGGACAGCCGCTCCCTGGAGGGGAAGCCCCGCAGCCTGCTGACAATGAGACGTGTGGCGCCGCCCTGGCGGCGGTTCCCGGCCTCACGCAGGCCACGGCCAGCCTACTCGCCAGCGCCAGAGCCCTCATGCGCCGCGCTGCTGCCGACTGCATCGACTCCTGCTCTGTGGAGGGGTATGTATAACACTGAAGGACACAGCCAGTAACCCTCTCCTCGTCTGATTAAATCTGTTCTATATGCTATCCTCTACTTATCATGGTCAACTCATGGTCAATCCCTACGAGGCACCACGCTAAGACCTGCTGATAGTGTCTCTAGCCCCTACAGCAACCTCAGCTAGTTGAGGCAAAAAGTCCATGAGTTCCCGTAGGCATGTCGTGTACTGCTGAATCCACTCGCTGATAATCACATCCTGCTAGGTTACGGTAGGAATGCTGTGGCGATTCCAGACCACTTTCACCTCTGTTGACCCCTGATGATATCACATGGGATCATTGCTCTTGAATGGATGACAACATCAATGATTCATGCACACATGATGTCATCAATGATATGTACAGCACTGAAGGCCACAGCCAGTAATTGTATACCTAACCCTTTACTCCTCTGCTTAAATCTGTTCTGTACGCTATCCTCTACTTCTCCCCTTTTCTAAGACTGATATCTGTTAGCAAGCTTACCGGACAGCTCATGGTCAACCCCTACAAGACAGTACGCTAAGACTGGTGACAGTGCCTCTAGCCCCTACTGCGATTCCAGACCACTTTCACCTCTGTTGACCACTGATGATATCACATGGGGTCATTGCTCTTGAATGGATGACAACATCAATTATTCATGCACACGTGATGTCAACAATGATGTGGAACATATGACTTTTCAAGATACGGGACTGTGGGAGTTTTAAAGAATTAAAAATTGTACATAGCTGCAGACCATAAAAAGTCAAAGATGGCGGATGGCATTAGATTTAAAAATATGCAAGTTCGTGCTTATAAAAAATCGAAAAAAAAGGCAATGCAAGAATGTTTTCCAACCAAACACAGTGCAGTATATTTTCTGAATCCCACCATGTTCAAAACGATCCACAACTTTCTTGATGAAAAAGCACACACACACACACATTGCATAATGTTCTTCCTTCTAGTATAATGAAAGAAAAAAACAAATAAGTTAAATATATTTCAGTTCTTTTAATTTTAATCTTATATATATATATATATATATATATATATATATATATATATATATATATATATATACTAGAATGTCGTGTGTGCCGAGTTTGGCACAGCTTTGCCACAGGAAACACGAAAGCGGTCGAAGACGTCCGCCTTCTCGTCGGCTCCTGATCGTTGTCAGAAGGAGGCTAGTTTTTGGTTCCGCAAAAGCTTCTATTATTTGGAAAAGAGCAACCCGGATTTCTTTACGTAATCAGTATGAATTTAATAATCACCTAAGGGAAGTTTAACAATGAACAATAAAAAAACTGCATTTGCAAATGAAATCATTAATAAATGGGGCAGCTGTGAGTTACATAGAAGACAAGGAGAGGCCTTCTGTCTACGACAAGGATGCCGCAGTATTCTCTGCTGTAGTAAAGGCTGTTTGATATTTACAAAAATAATATGGTATGGAGGGAAAAAAATAAAGGAAAATAATAGAATAAGAAATCTGGTAAACATTAAATATATTCAAACAATTCTCACAAGCAATTAGGCCTTATTTACAAACAGTATAAGTTACATAAGTACTTTTCTAACTGTATGGTGTGATCAGATTTCAGCCTGTCCTGTACTAGCTTCTTGGTTCACGTTTTTGTCACTCATTATAGTCATTACTTTTCTCCTTTCTTCAAGACAATTCTTGCACCGTTCAACACCTTCATAACAATAACTCGCCGGTTTACACTATCGAACATAAATAACTCGAATTTTATTAATTAATAATGTTGTCTGCACGCTGGCAAGACCGCTCACTTTTATGGCTTAAAGTCGACCTTCTTTACACTTTCACATTACAAGCAGAAGTACGATAAAATCTGACGATCTACAAAAGTTTTTATTGTCATCTTTTATTCAGATCGAAGCGGAACGTTCAGTTCTGCTTCTGTTAAAAAGTTTCTTTGACTGCGCAATCGATGTATTAGCGTTCGCGCTAGATGCGCATCTTTACAGTTACGTAAATTATATAAAACAAATGTCTTGCAAAGAATAGGTCTCATCTCATAAGTTGACCATTTAATATACAGATGGGTGAATGCCATTCCAAGGGTACTCACAGCTTTCATACGACGGAAATCTCAATAATATTACAACCTCTGCAATTCCATCTCTCACTCTTGTTTCCCTACTTAACGTTTATGTCAGATAATGCGTTCTAGGTTATTAACTTCGTCTTGCATTAGCAATTGTGTCGGTAATAGTAAATCATGCTGTCACATTGCGAAAACTACTCTCTTTGAATTGGATATGTTCCAGAAACTTTATGTATCAGACCCATTCCAGGAACTTTCTGCAGTTTACCAGCACTTGCAAAGAGGTGTCACGTGTTGGGGGTGACGTCTATTGCTGGTTTTTCAGCCAGTTCTGATGTCAGATCCTGTGGGTCTCTGCTAGTGGATTTTAAAGGGTAAATATTAATAGGGCAAACGGCCTGGGGCAAATGCCAAACAGTAAACAGTAAATGGCAAACGCTTAAATCAAAATACATTTTGGATAGAAAGCGGCATTGGTCATAAAGATTGCACCTCATAGAGAATGTTGTGTGTCATAACATGGTCCTACAAGGTTCGAACAATTTGCGTTGAAGATGGTCACACTGACCGAAACCTATCTGTAAATTAAAAGGATTTCAGTCTTTGTGATCGATGTCGCCATTCGTACAAAATACATTGACAATAATATAGTCGTGGTTCACATGGTTCCCAATCGAATTATACATTACAAAAACGGTTAAATGTTTAACTGTAGGTTAGGTTACATCATGCTCCGCTGTAACATCCTTACTGTCTTGCTTATTCTACTAAGACTGACCTAGTATTGTTATACCACGCTCATAAAATGCCGTTTGTTCTGAAAAGAGCTGAACTCCGAACTTACATTGCAACAAAAAAATTATGAAAAACTTAACACATGAAATTTGTCCAGTACGTTATATTACAGGCACACATGCGTGGGAGTAAAATACCTTCCACTAATATTTCGCCAGCGTATCGCTCGCGTGACTTCAAGAAGAATATAATAATTCCAATTCCAAAGAAAGCAGGTGTTGACAGATGTGAAAATTACCGAACTATCAGTTTAATAAGCCACGGCTGCAAAATACTAACACGAATTCTTTACAGACGAATGGGAAAAGTGGTAGAAGCCGACCTCGGGGAAGATCAGTTCGGATTCCGTAGAAATGTTGTAACACGTGAGGCAACACTGACCCTACGACGTATCTTAGAAAATAGATTAGGGAATGGCAAACCTAGCATTTGTAAACTCAGAGAATGCTTTTGACAATGTTGACTGGAATACTCTCCTTCAAATTCTGAAGGTGGCAGGGGTGAAATACAGGGAGCGAGAAGCTATTTACAATTTGTACAGCAACCAGATGGCAGTTATAAGAGTCGAGGGTATTGAAATCAGTGGTTGGGAAGGGGGTGAGACAGGGTTGTAGCCTATCCCCGATGTTATTCAATCTGTATATTGAGCAAGCAGTAAAGGAAACAAAAGAAAAATTCGGAGTAGGAATTAAAATCCATGGAGAAAAAACAAATACTTTGATGTTCGTCGATGACATTGCAATTCTGTCAGAGACAGTAAAGGACCTGGAAGAGCAGCTGAACGGAATTGACAGTGTCTTGAAAGGAGGAAATAAGATGAACATCAACAAAAGACAACAAAAGAGAAAGGAGGATAGTGGAATGTACTCGAATTAAATCGGGTGATGCTGCTGGAATTAGATTAGGAAATGAGAAAATAAAAGTAGTAAATGAGTTTTGCTATTTGGGGGGCAAGATAGTTGATGATGGTCGAAGTAGAGAGGATATAAGATGTAGATTGGCAATGACAAGGAAAACGTTTCTGAAGAAGAGAAATTTGTTAACATCGAGTATAGATTTAACTGTCAGAAAGTCGTTTATGGAAGTATTTGTATGCAGTCTAGCCACGTATGGAAGTGAAATGTAGATGATAAATAGGTTAGACAAGAAGAGAATAGAAGCTATAGAAATGTAGTTATACAGAAGAATGCTGAAGATTAGATGGGTAGAACTAATGAGGAGGTATTGAACAAAATTGGAGAGTAGAGAAGTTTGTGTCCCAACTTGAATAGAAGATGGGATTGGTTGTTAGGGTATATTCGGAGGCATCAAGGGATCACCAATTTGGTATTGGGCGGCAGCGTCGGGGGGTAAGACTCGTGGAGGGAGACCAAGAGATGAATACACTAAATAGATTCAGAAGGATGTATGTTGCAGTAGGTACTGGGAGATGAAGAACCTCGCACAGGTTATAAGCTTGCACAGAATAGAGTAGAATGGGGAGCTGCATCCAATCAGTCTCTGGACTGAAGACCTTGTCCCACTAAATTGAAGACGAACTTCAGTGTCTCAAGCGCGGCGTTGTATGCTCCACACCGGCGGTAGGAGCCTGCGAGTTACAGGCGCTGCTCGATAGCAAAGATATACGCTTACACACGCACCGCCTGTGGCGAAGGCGTAGAGATATACGATTCGCTTATTGATGTATGCTCGGCGGCTATGACACCATGACGACTACTCCGCAATTATCCCAAGAGCCGGATTCCATGCTTTGCCCAAATTAAAACCATTATCTCCATTTATTAAATTATTAGCTAATCTAATCTCTGTAGCTTCCTTGAAGACAGAACCCCAAAAGGAAGAGGCGCATGTTAGAATCTTCACATGACTGTAGTTGATTGAAAACTGTATCAATACAATGTTCGGCCACAGCTGACTTTCCTGGCAGTGTTAAGCTTGAGTATCTTCGATGTTCCACAGATCTCTCATGAACGGTGCGAGTTGTTTGACCTATGTGTGACTTCTCACAATTTTTGCGAGCAATCCTATACACACTCGTCTTCCGAAGCAATAAATCGCCCTTTACAGAGCCGAGTAAAGCTGCAGTCTTCGTAGGAGGCCGGAAGATCACCTTAACACTGTGTTCCTAGAGAGCACCACCCATCTTCGAGGAAAGAGCACCCACATGAGAAGTCATTCATAGGTGAATCAACACGCACGGTTCATGAGAGATCTGTGGAATATCGAAGATACAAACGCTTATCACAGACAGACAAGTGTCTGTAACTCGTAGGCGCGTACCGTCGCGGTGGAGCACGTAAGGGTGCGTTAACACATTGTTGTCTGACTTCAGTTTAGTGTGAGGATGGTAGAACGATACGCGGCCGAAACATCAGTGGAAGAAATTTTACTTCTGCAGCTGCCTGCCTGTTACTTTAATGTACTGGACATATCTGATATATTTAGAATTTCGTCATTTCTGGTACAATGTAAGTTTGAAGTTCAGCCCTTTACAGAAGAAACGGCATTTTATGAGTATGACTTAAAATTCTACTTCAATGTTAGTAGAATAAGCAGCACAGCTCCGACGAGAATGAATATGGCATATCTTGCTTATTTAATGCGAAAAATTCTGAATAGCATCAGAGAACGGATACAGAGGTACGTCTTTCCTAGATCGAGACTCAGCTGAAAGAATAGTCCACATGTACTGTATGTGCCACACACACGAGGTAGCTTAGTTGAGTTTTCTGCTGATAACTGCCCTTCAAAAACCTGCCGCCAGCATATGGTATCTGGTGAGGCACACACTGCAAGAATATTAAAAGCACAGTTGCCTGAAGAGTGCTTTTCAAGGTGATTAAGAAAACAAGCAATTTCCACCATGTCAGTACTCCGCATATATCTACATCACCTTTGCAAAAGTATATGGATGGCTTATTTTATAAAAGCATATTTGCGTTATCAGCTGTACAAATGTGCATTAATTCCCTACCGGTTTCGTTTTCAGTTATAAGAACAATCTTCACAGGATAACAACACTAGGCACCAATGGATCAAAAATACACTTTCGTCATATATTACACAACCAAACGCTGGGCATACAGATCTGCCTTAAGAGTCTATCTGCAGATAATTCATATAAATGTGATGTACACTACCTCATTTACTGTATTGTATACTTGGTGAGAACTTCACGCTTTAGCGTGGCTGTGCTAATCCGAAGAGAAGTTGGATGCTTACTTGGTTGACTGTGCACAGTGTCCACCAATCAACAGCGTCAGCCCCAAAGCAAAGAAATGGTTCACAAAAATCAAGACGCCAAAGAAACCGAATAACTATTTGCCGTTTATACAAGCATCGAATCCTTGCTACTATTGGGTGCTACTAACAGTGGTCGAGTGTGCGAACTCCGTAGTATTATATTGTATGTGTCCTGCAGGTACACTAACGAAAATTTCGAGTTTCAACTGTACTGAGGTGCAGATTGAATTGAATGGTTCACCAACCAGCCATATCAGATTACTGAGCGTACAAAAATTATTTGTTGGAAAAGAAGTAAATGATTAATGATGGTGACACGAAGGATCGTTTGAAACAGAAGAAATTTGTCACATCTGCAAGAACCGCTTCAAGGGAACATATGTGAAATACAGACATAACTGTCATTTTACAGGCAGATTTTTTGGAGCAGAACATGACAGCCGCAATTTTAAATTTACAATGCCCTTTGTGTAAGAATCTAATGAATCGTGCTTCGTATTTTATACTAAAAACTGCTGCAAACAAGTGGAAAAGCAGCTAAAATAAATACAGGACACGGAAACATACAAAACTTTCACAAAATCTATTGCAGGAGGATATTGCAGTGGTATAAAATTTCAGTTTATGGATCCCTTCAAATGAAAAAATGTTTCTCATACAGAAAGCGTGAAGGGTTAAAAATAACATGAGAGTGTTTCCACAAACAAGCACTTCAGTTTCGTCAACAAGATATGTGTCTTTCCTTACAAGCAGTAAGTGATGGATCTGGTTTTTTGGAGGAACAGCTGCCACCAATGCAAGTATTCGAAAGATTACTGAGCGGTGAAACAGCAGTCAAACAAATGCACTATAAGAAGCATCAGAATTATGGAGTTTATTTTACTGTAGGACCCTAGGAGATTCCTCCGATATATTTAAAAATAGACATATTGCCTGTATGCCTTAAAATATGTACTAAATCCGGCCTATTATTCAGCATCAACTGCCTTGACACGGAATGCATTGCTGAAAAGTACTAATATGAAACTGCAGCCTATTATGGTCCTAGAACAGCTACAATTTGTTGAATATGGCTTCAGAGATGGTATTGTACATTGCTTTTACAGGCACATAATTGCAACAAATGTTTCATGCCTATTTGTGACAAGAATAAGAATATGCCTTACATTATATATCTTGATCTCAACAGCCTTTACATTTGGGCAGTGTTGCAACACCTTCCTGTCTCTAACTTTGCTTGGCTTAGCCCAGAAACATTTGGAACTTTAAATGAGAAAATCATACCAGATGTTTCAGATTTGGTATATATTTTAGAAGTACATCTTGAATATCCCAAAACGATCCACAATTTTCGTTGACTACCATTGTGCCTTTTCGCTGACTACCATTATGCCCTGAGAAAATGGTACCACCAACTAACTGCATAAGTGGCAGAGGTATTACAAAAAAATTTCTATTTACATGATGAAACAAATATGTGAGACACTACAGGAATCTAAAACAGTGCCTGCATCACAATATGGCATTGAGAAAGGATCATCAAATATTGTTTTTTTTTCTGTTAATCTGACCAAAACCATATATAGACATTAATGCTGAGAAATGTAT
The DNA here is from genome assembly GCF_023864345.2 of Schistocerca serialis cubense. NCBI lineage: Eukaryota > Metazoa > Arthropoda > Insecta > Orthoptera > Acrididae > Schistocerca > Schistocerca serialis. The sequence goes on from NC_064648.1 coordinate 110,547,692, forward strand.
AAAAGGAAGAAAACGATTGCGTGAGAAACTTCTTCAAGCTCATGAATAATAGCAATTTTCGAAAAAATGTGAGAAACATCTGTGATGTGAAGTTAGTAGCGAATTGGGATGGTATGTAAGGAGCTTCTGCACTGATTACAAAAGCGAATTGCAAGTGCAGTCTCATACTTAACGAAATTTTACTTGCAGTTCAGTTCAGTGGACTTAATATTGTTTTGATACAATATTACAACAGGAGTATCTATTTTGTATATTCCTAAGAGCCTGTCTCCAGACTTTTATTATAGCTATATATTGAATAAATTTGATCCAAAGAAAGTTAAAAAGCGTTATTCATACACAGATAGCCTAATACATCATGCAACCACGACAAATATTTATGCTGTTGATAAAGGTGATGTGCACAGGTGGTTTGACCCTTAAGCTTACTCTCATGATAACACATATAACATACTATGTATCAACAAACAGATAGTTGGTTTGATAAAAGCTGAATTATCACGTTAAATTATTACTGAATTGATACTACTGAGAATAAACATATACTCTTACGATACTGAGTCACAACATGTAAAACATAAAGCAGAAGTTGTGAAACGCCCATCAGTAAAAGACATGTAATCAGTAATTCCTGGAAATGCATGTTAACTTACTCAAAAATCAGTTCTGCAGTATATAATTGGTTCTACGTTGCGCTCGTTGTCAACCATAAAGCAGTGCAATTGGAGCTGCAGTACCTGATCTAACAACTGCGCTGAATGCTTGATGTGTCATATAGGCATTGCCGACCGCAGCATCATATAGTGCTTGTTTACATATCTCTGCATTTGAATACGCGTGCCTATACCAGTTTCTTAGGCGATTCAGTTATCAGTCTTTGTTTTATGATATTATCAAAATCCTACAAAAAATGTTGACAAGTTTACCTTAAATTTTTACACGGTACTGTACTAAATGTTCAGATGGACAAAGGCTACAGACACTCACATACACACACACACACACACACACACACACACACACACACACACACACCTACTTTATATATATACACCTTCAGATGGACATAGGCTATATCACACATTGTAACAGAGAACGCCGTTTAATATGTGCTGTGCGATGCAGCCACAGTTACAGTATGTGTTAAAAATGGTTTCCACGTGCCTCAACACATGCGTGTATGTGATGCAGCATGTTGTGTTCCACACATCCACATCGGCCAGGCTGCGTCTGAACAGTGTCAGCATGAATATGCTGCTCCAGTGTCTCCACATCTGGAATGAGCTCTGCATGAACGATACTTATGAGATGGCCCCATACCCAGAAATCGTACTTTCTTAAATTTGGGGAATGAACAGGCTATGCAACTGGTCCCCTTTTCCAATAGAATATATATATATATATATATATATATATATATATATATATATAAATGAACTTCGTAAATATCTAGAAAAATTCTTGACCAGTTTACCTCAACTGTTTTAGAAGAAGTACTCATAAAATTTTGGACAGCTATAGGCTACATATTTTTCAAATATTTGGGAAATAAATATATATGTAATACATAAATGGGAAATGCTGTTAGCTAAAACTCAAGAAGTAATACAACGTTTGACACAATACTCTACTAGCATCTAGAGAGACACAGGCAATACAGTTTTTCAACAATAATGTATAGATTTTCTGTTCCAACTGACTAAGAGATAGAAAATGCTACACTTCGAATATGTGCAGTTTGGTTTTCTTATCAGTGCATCTAAACCATTAGCCAAATTGTTTCTTCCGAGTATATTCTTTCTTCTTATATATCGTTTTAAACAGAAATTGTATTAAAAACTGTGAGCTGATTTATTTCCTTCACTAAAGCCAGTTTTAAGAGGAAATAGGTATTTGTAGTTTTGTCTTATCGATTTGTGATTAGGATACTAGTAAGGAATCTGAATCATCCAAGAACTTGCACCCATACCCATTCACATATTAAAACTATGATGAATACTGTCGTGGAAGATACTGTCCTTACAGATCCAGCAAATGTAGAGATCTCTCCTGTACAGCTTATTTAATGATCCCCAATGATTTACACATTCACTTAAGGTGACTTCATTTCCCAATTAAGGTTTCGTTTGCAGTAGCAACATAGACAGCTCAAGGTCAGAGAGAGAGAGAGAGAGCAGAAGAGGAAATGGATAGAGAGGGAGGGGAAGAAAATGGGCAGGGTCAGGGGGAAGGAGGAGATGCACAGACACAGGAGTGGGGAGATGGACAATGAGAGGAAGCACGAGGAGGAGATGGATAAATAGAGGGGAGAAGAGGACGAGATGGAGAGAGAGGAGGGGGACAAGGTGACTTGGAAGTATTCCCACACAAATTTAGCAACTGCCAAGCTTTTATGCGTTCGCAAGTATATTGCAAAGACAGAGATTAAATTTGTTGATAACTGGGAAGTACAGTGTTTGCCATAACTGCTATAAACTGAAAGAGAGACAGAGAAAGATTAAATACACTGACGATGAAACAGTGTAGTATTCGGCATAAACATTAGTGGAGTGTAAAATAAGACGAATTTTACTAGCAAGAGGTTACAGTATTTTACATAAACGTTAAGTATGAAAACAGAGAGAACATTAGAGAATGTGAGATGAAATTTACTGGCAAAACAGTACAGTGTTAATATAACATTAGTGTGTGTCTGTGTATGGTCGTGCACTTACGAAAGTTTGGAATATGATGTTCATTGGCAATAAATAGATACTGCACTGTGACTAGTTGAAAAACTATTTCACACCTATGTCAACTTGCACTCTTACATTTCCACCATTTCACCTGTCATATTTTTAAATTTACCTCCATCTGCAAGCTTAAATTTATTAAATTCTGTGCCACGTGCCATCATAAGTATTTTATAATTTCTCCCACCCTCCAAGTTTACAACATCATGAGTTCTAGGTCTTTGATGGTGACATGTGCATGTGTCAAGGTCACTGATGATGTCATGCATTGAAGATCAGTGTTCTCATGTGACACCACCATGTTTCAAGAGCAGCCAACCTGTTCTGGATAGTACACTACACATCTACTACGACTCTGCATCTATGGCATACGTCAGCTGCTGCTATAAATAGCATCAGACATTGTCTATGACTTTAAGATTAGGCCGTATAGTCGGCATGTACAGGCGGAGTAGGTTGGCTGTTTGTCAAATCAGGAACATGGTTTATTTCGTAAGATGGAAGTGTCCACGGCATACTCATCACGAAGATGTTGAGGATAGGGAGAGACTGTTGAAGTAACCATCCTGGCTTAGTTTCATGGTGTCCTGAATGAGTGGATCAAAGTCATGGTGCGGAAACCACACGCAAAACATTACACAAGCACCTTCAGCCCGATAACACACCCCATACACACTGAACATTAGACGCTTAACTGGAATGTCGGTGCACAAAGTGCCTTGATCATCTGAGGATAGGCTGTCCAGTTTCTGTATGGCTTGTTCCATTGAAGACGCGTATTTTTACTTGCCACTATAGGCAACGGCCTTTTGCAGTGCATCCGACTCGAAATCTCTTATCTATGCAGGTGCCTTCTCGTCGATCATTCGCTAATTCATTGAGAAGGACCTGCATTCAGTGAGAGCAGATATTTACGTTGGGTTTGAAACCCACTGTTACTGACTCCAAGTGACAGTCGCCTCTGGTCCTGACGGCTAGGGTGTTTATTTGACGACTGTTCTCAGGCTGTGTTACATCAGTGTGAGTGGTACATCATTCCTTGTGAGACACTCTGACAGTCCGAAATGATACACGAAGAAACTGGATAACTTCATTTCTGACCTTGGTCATGTGCATGTCCCAAGACGATAGTACGTCCACCCACATACAGCCGTCTGCCACAAACAAACCGCGATTGCCACCTCACTGCCACCACCAACGTGAGCTGTGGAGGGTCACGTGACCACCTGGTACAAGTTCTGTGCCACCTGCAGCAATCCAAAGCAACCCATGTACTTCATGAAGGCGGTGAATAACATTCTGTCCAGAGAGCTTATTTCGTGCTTCGATGCACGTGCATTTGATGATTTGAGACTTGCACTTTTCGACTACTTTTAATTCATCTAAAAGTAAGCAGCTGGTTGGAAATTTAGTTATAGTGGCCGACCTGATATAAACACATTTCGTTCGTTTTTAATTTCACTCAGAAATTTGCTACCATTATCAGGCATTGCACAGAGTCCGCGCACATGATTACTATACACCTCCACAGACCTGGTCAGTGTTTCTGGCATGTGTATGGAGTGATGTTCGATTTCCGATACTGGCAGGGATCTTTTCTTTGTCAGAGAACAAGAACAGAGCGTACCCAGCCTCATGAAAGCCGACAGCTGGGAGCGTGGCGTGCTGACCCCACGATCCTCAGTTCCACATCCAGGCGCACCATTAGTAGAAGATGACACAGTGGTTCTTCAATCCCCATTGACCCATCAGGGATGGAACACGGAGTCTGTCATTACTGTTAGCGACATTTTTGCATGGATGTTGCCACCACAACTTTCACTGAATATCTACAAATCTCAAGTCCTAGATCATTTCAACATACTTTTACTCAGAAGGAACTGCTGCGGGAGTGTGTATTCAAACACAGAGATATGTAAACAGGCCGAATACGGTGCTGCGGTCGGCAACCCCTATATAGGATAACAAGTGTCTGGTGCAGTTGACAGATCGGTTAATGCTACAACGACCGATGGCACACAACATCTTCGAGGTAACGATAAAGCGGGGATTTTCCCGTACGACCATTTCACGAGTGTACGGTGAGTATCAGGAATCTGGGAAAGCATCCAATCTCCGACATCGCTGCGGCCGGAAAAAGATATTGCAGGAACGGGACCAACGACGACTGAAGAGAATCGTTCAACGTGACAGAAGTGCCACTCTTCCAGAAATTGCTGCAGATTTCGACGCTGGGCCATCAAGCAAGTCGTGCGAACCATTCAACGAAACATCATCGACATGGGCTTTCGGAGCAGACACAAAGCTTTATGCCTCGCTTGGGGCCATGAATACCGACACTGGTGTGTTGACGACTAGAGACATGTTGCCTGGTCGGACGAGTCTCGTTTCAAATTGTATCGAGCGGATTGATGTGCACAGGTATGGAGATTACCTCATGAATCCATGGACCCTGCATGTCATCAGGAGGATGTTCAAGCTGGTGGAATCTGTGTTATGCTGTGGGACGCGTGTAGTTGGAGTGATTTGGCAGCCCTGGTACGTCTAGACACGACTCTGATGGGTGATATGTAGGTAAGCATGCTGTCTGATTACCTGCTTCCATTCATTTCCATTGTGAATTCCGACGGTCGGGGACAATTCCAGCAGGACAATGCGACACCCCACACGTCCATAATGGCTACAGAGTGGCTCCAGGAACACTATTATACTTTTAAACCCTTCTTCTGGTCACCAAACTCCCCGAAATGAACAATATTGACCGTATCTGGGATGGCTTGCAATGTGTTGTTCAGAAAATATCTCTACCCCTTCGTACTGTTACGGATTTATGGACATCCCCATAGGATTAATGGAGACTGTTCCCTGCAGCACTACTTCAGACATTAGACGAGTCAGTGCCATGTCGCGTTGCGGCACTTCTGTGTGCTCGCGTGAGCCGTACACGATATTTTCCAGGTGTAACAGTTTCTTTGCCTCTTCAGTGTATTTTAATATCACGAGGGAAACATTTGTTCTGCAGCTGATATTCATTTAATCGCATACTGGGTTTCAGCTTCGTAAGCAGTAGTTCACCCATAGTCTAGGAATAGCGTCTTGGGCCCTAGGTCCCAGTTTCTAACCCAGCCATTGCTTCATTCTGTACTAAGAATAAATCTGTATTACAGTTGTGTCTCTCTATTTGTCTGTTCGAACACGCTTCTCCAAAATTACTAGATGAATTTTCTTGACTTCACAGGTAAGTAGAGCATAGCTTGGGGCTCTGTGAAGGCTTTATTCCAACACAAAAAAAACCATAACCGAAAGTTTTATTCATACTAACCTACTCAACTAATTTCGATGAAAACGGGTATGGAGACTACTAACTTTGAAGAAGAAGGCAGGCTACAATATACCTATTGATTTAATAACATTACGTGACCTAAGGGAAAATACTTAGACGCATGCTCTTGCCCATGCCTCTCCATACACACGGCTCAGCAGTGACATTGCACGATGCCATGCACTGTGTACTGGGACGGCTTGGGAGAGGGACGAGCAGGTGCACATCACATGCTAAGCTTACCCAAACAGACAGACATGTGAGGGCAGATAATGTTATTGCACATACGATAACTTACTTACTCACCATCACTCATCATCACAAAACTACTGTTACGCAAGTACAACTATGGTAATAGCTATGTTTACCCTTCTACGTGCTGCTGACTTCCAATACTGGGGGCAGCCACAACTGATGCATACCACAGCTGTGGTCTCCTGCTGCTGCCTGCTGGGTCATCGTGAATGAGAAAACTGGTGAACAGCCAGCCTCTCCCCTCCACTGGGTCATCATAGATGATCTACAAGCTGCCATCTTTGCACCGGCCAGTCTACTAGATACATCTGGCTGACTCGTGAACATGTGCAGCAGTTTTGCTCGACTCACTGTGGATAACCAGGCAACTCGCACGGCAACTCGCATCTTGGATCACCATCAGCAGACACTGCATGAGTGCAGGATGGGGTGATCATCGAAAGCACTGAGTTGGGAGCTGATAACGTCCTGTGGGCTACGCATGCCGCGCCTGCTGCCGATGCCAACTCTACATGCAGCTGAGGCATTGACCTGCGCCAGCAGCATCACGACACACTGACGAGGCATCAGCATCTCTTCACAGCATGTGCACCTGCCACTGGCTGACCTCTCAGTTCTGAAAGAGCTGGAACTTGTTGTAAACTTTGCCTGGCAGAAACTGTAATGCTTTCTTGTGGACGTCTCCATGCATGCAGTGGACATCTCACCTTCACACCTCACAGGTCTCCCTAACTGCATCGTGTCCTAAGAGCTGAGCCATAACACCTCCGGCTAACTACCCTGAACTGTTTCTGCAGTGATCCAGCATCTGGTTACCTGCGATTCGTGAAGACTGGAGCCAGAATCAGATCTCAGTATCACTTTCCTGGTCTCTATTGATCTATTAGACACCATGTGGGCCACTGTAGCGGACGACAGCAATGGTGTGCCACATTACTCCTTTCATCTAACTGTTTTCTCTTGCATTTCCTCGATGTGCTGGCACAAATCGACGAACTCATCTGTTGCTGTTACATCCATTATCTGTAGAATTTGGCAACTGTCATCTGTGAAACGTCGCCTCCAGTGTGAGATTTTGTTAGTCTCTCGCATATCCATATTCACAATGTAGCATGGGAGGAAAACATTCTGCATGTAGCAGACTTGTTGCTAATCGTTACAAAATTATTTCTTAATCACACACACACACACACACACACACACACACACACACACACACACACACACACAAGGTATCCACACTCACACTTATATTATCAGCTCTAAACTGTGTACTGTTGTCCTGCAAAGGACATGTTAGCTAAAATAATGGCAGACACTGGAAGAGTGTAATTATTCTCTATCTTACACTTGACACCTAAAACCTGGCTGTGGATTCTTAAATTATGCTCCAGAATGCTATTTCCATGTCCAAATTGTTCCGTAGCAGTACATATCATTACGCCTATCGCTCTCATTTATCCAGCACTGAACGAAGCTGTCACTGAGCAGGTTGGCTGAGGCACCGATCAGCACCCTTGACAATTCTAAATGTCGCGTTTTAGAATCGCCTAACTGACGAAAACTCTGTGTTTGCTCTTCCTCATCACGAAAGCTCTGGACTCCGTGGTATTCAAACGGCACAAGGGAAAAGTGGCCATATCCTGAGGAAGTGGGATATATAATGAAATTGCTAGGTGTGTCAGTGGCGTAGAGGAGCAGAGTGTGAGACATGTTGTGAAGAACTGCCTACACCATGTTTTTGAAGGTGGTCTGAACGACTTGCATCAAGTGACACTGAGTACCAAAGTCTGCTTCATCGAACTCAAATACTGACCGTTAGTACACTGTGTATGCTCCCTAAAGCCATACTGCAGTAATGATCCTTCTGCAGCAGAGCACATTCCATGTCCTGTCATAGTTTTAGATGAATGTGTGCACAGGCATTCTTGTATTTCAACAGAGACCGCTCAGCTTACTAAAGACTCACATATCTCTCACAGTTTAGGCTGGAATAACTCAGTCTGATTCCTTGATTGATCTCTAACGACCTATGATCTGGTCACCTCTGCCATAGGGAAATGTAAAATTTTGAGAGAGTACAATTAGAGTATGTTCTGGCAAAAAATTAAATTTCAGAATATTATTTATTACGTCAGGTAACTCCATTTTATTTTGAAAGGTTCAACGACGTGGAATGGAATCTGGAGACGTTGTCAACCGATCATCGGAGGCAGCCTCTGCTCTCCCAGTTACTCCAGGCTGCTCGTCGCATCACGCAGGCCATAGTCTCCAGGAGTGACCTTGCCTATACATACAACAGGCATTTTTTTCGGAGTTACCAGTACTTGAACAAAACTGGTGAGTAGTTTGTTTGGAAGTATGCTATCAAGAAAATCTCATCTAAGCTGGTGAACATGCAGATGATGTGGTTGTGTCAGAGCAGATAACTGTGTCCTAATCAAAATACCCTGAAAAAGTGAACTTAGAACTAAATAATAACCACATTGCACGAAGAAAGCAATATTTCATGATAACTGGGTAGCACATAAGGTACCTTTTATGCTTGATAATATTGCTTACCATAAATATTGAAGAAAAACTGTAATTGATGTCAAATAAGTATACTAGAGAAAAAATGTGAACCCCCCCCCCTAGGTGAGAGACCACACCGACATCACAACACAGTGTATGGGGAGGCAGAGGGTCCACAAAGCCATCCAGCTATATCACACCCAGCTGAAGCCACTCATCAGGTCCCACAAAGCTACCAAATTGCAGGGATGTTGAATGCTACAATTCACACACTGGTCTCTGGCATTTTCTGTGACATTAATATCACATGATATGGGGGCCAGTCAAGGTGTCTAAGTACACCTGGGTGATCGTCAAGGCATTAACATATCTATTCAGTCATGAGAACATGACTGATGGCTTGGAAGATGGGAGTGTCCACAGTATACTCAACATGAAGGTCTGGAATACGTCCAGAATTAAATATTACTACACAACGTGATGTGGTCTAGACTACAAATAACTTTTCCACAAAGGTCTGACACATGACAGTTTAAGAGTCTCGTCCGTTGTCGTTCTGGTGATATCAATGATGCAGAAAGGTCCTGTACGCTTCACCCTAAATTTGTAAAGGTTTTTAGGCGATCTTGTGCCATGCTTGGCACATCTGGAAATTTATCGAGACCTGCTGACACACACATTTTAGTAAGGAACAAGGATCTGCTAAACAACGTAAACACCATCAGAACAGACGACACGAATTGAAAGAAAGTAAGATTAGGCGACATGTCCTTACATATAATTTAACAAACGTTAAATCCATAGCGAATTTAAATACATTTTATTTATTTATTTATCCACACATTTATTTCACCTGATAAGATTGCGCCATTCATGCATTTTCTAACATCTAAGCTAACGGTTTTAGTGACACAACATTACAACACACATAGCACATGAGAGGTACATGATGATAATAATAACACCGATAACGAGAATAATATTAACAGTAGTGAGAGATATAGTAATGGATAGCTGCCATTTAAGATTTCCGTTATCCTTCCCTTTTTATGTTCTTATCGAAACTGGGTAATGACTGGCAACAGATATATATGGCATCAGTGCAAAAGGAATATTGTGGGACAGAAGTTCCCTGGACACAGGAAGGGCAAGAAAGGTTAGCGTGTTATTAGTAGATGGCATGGAAGGTAGAAAATAGACAGGGGTGAGGACTATGTTGATAGTGTTGACAATAAAGAGGAAATACTAGCTCACTGCCTGATGGAAGCAAGGTAAATGGGATATGCTGAAGGGGATGATAAGCTGATGATAACTGGTAAACCATTAATCCCGTCTTGTATGCAGATCCGTTTTGGATAAAACGTAATTCACATGAAAGTTTGTCCCACAGCCGTACAGATGAAATGGAGAAGGAGATGGAGAAAGGTATAGTGTTGTCCAAGGGTACAACCAATATGCAAAGTGCTGTACATATCTGATCTGGTATTGCAGGTATGGAAAAATGAAAGCTGTTTCATATACTTGTATAAGGAGAGCTGTTGTGGACATGAGTGACTATAAAACCAATGAAGCAAGTGGATCGTGTGGAAATGACATCACCTGTCTGGCGGAATCCATGTGATCTGAGCATAGGAAACTGGAATTTTTCACGTGTATCTTGTACACTCACTCATAATTAGCTCGAGACCAGTATATCTGTTCTGACTCTGGGTCTATATGCACTTAAAAGACCCTAACAAATGGAAATGTTAGTGCAAGTTGCCTACACACATGGTTCTATGAAACGACCTAGAATGCTTGACTTTGTCAAGATAGCACTGGCTTATCAACGTCATCATCAAGCTTGTCAGTGACCTGAAGCCACACTAACTCCATATCCCTACTCTAACCAATCACAGCCTAGCATTAAAGTGAAACAGCCTACCAAAATCCAACATGGAAGATCAAATCCAATTGTGCTTTGCACCTCATAACTCATTTTCCCTCTCCCTCCCTTTTCCCAGTCAACCACAGCTTACTATTAAGACAAAACAGTCAATTGAAATCTAAGATGGTGAAATTAGCCCACTGGTGGTTTGTAAACCACCCACTCACACTCTCCTCCCCCCCCTCTCTTTCTCTTCAGCCAATCCCAGTTATACACTCCTGGAAATTGAAATAAGAACACCGTGAATTCATTGTCCCAGGAAGGGGAAACTTTATTGACACATTCCTGGGGTCAGATAAATCACATGATCACACTGACAGAACCACAGGCACATAGACACAGGCAACAGAGCATGCACAATGTCGGCACTAGTACAGTATATATCCACCTTTCGCAGCAATGCAGGCTGCTATTCTCCCATGGGGACGATCGTAGAGATGCTGGATGTAGTCCTGTGGAACGGCTTGCCATGCCATTTCCACCTGGCGCCTCAGTTGGACCAGCGTTCGTGCTGGACGTGCAGACCGCGTGAGACGACGCTTCATCCAGTCCCAAACATGCTCAATGGGGGGCAGATCCGGAGATCTTGCTGGCCAGGGTAGTTGACTTACACCTTCTAGAGCACGTTGGGTGGCACGGGATACATGCGGACGTGCATTGTCCTGTTGGGACAGCAAGTTCTCTTGCCGGTCTAGGAATGGTAGAACGATGGGTTCGTTGACGGTTTGGATGTACCGTGCACTATTCAGTGTCCCCTCGACGATCACCAGTGGTGTACGGCCAGTGTAGGAGATCGCTCCCCACACCATGATGCCGGGTGTTGGCCCTGTGTGCCTCGGTCGTATGCAGTCCTGATTGTGGCGCTCACCTGCACGGCACCAAACACGCATACGACCATCATTGGCACCAAGGCAGAAGCGACTCTCATCGCTGAAGACGACACGTCTCCATTCGTCCCTCCATTCACGCCTGTCGCGACACCACTGGAGGCGGGCTGCACGATGTTGGGGCGTGAGCGGAAGACGGCCTAACGGTGTGCAGGACCGTAGCCCAGCTTCATGGAGACGGTTGCGAATGGTCCTCGCCGATACCCCAGGAGCAACAGTGTCCCTAATTTGCTGGGAAGTGGCGGTGCGGTCCCCTACGGCACTGCGTAGGATCCTACGGTCTTGGCGTGCATCCGTGCGTCGCTGCGGTCCGGTCCCAGGTCGACGGGCACGTGCACCTTCCGCCGACCACTGGCGACAACATCGATGTACTGTGGAGACCTCACGCCCCAGGTGTTGAGCAATTCGGCGGTACGTCCACCCGGCCTCCCGCATGCCCACTATACGCCCTCGCTCAAAGTCCGTCAGCTGCACATACGGTTCACGTCCACGCTGTCGCGGCATGCTACCAGTGTTAAAGACTGCGATGGAGCTCCGTATGCCACGGCAAACTGGCTGACACTGACGGCGGCGGTGCACAAATGCTGCGCAGCTAGCGCCATTCGACGGCCAACACCGCGGTTCGTGGTGTGTCCGCTGTGCCGTGCGTGTGATCATTGCTTGTACAGCCCTCTCGCAGTGTCCGGAGCAAGTATGGTGGGTCTGACACACCGGTGTCAATGTGTTCTTTTTTCCATTTCCAGGAGTGTATATTAAAATGAGATGTGAAAATGGCTCCAGTTCTGCAGTATTTGCGTACACATACATATCTCTGTATTTTATCACTGTAATGCACGAACCCACACACACACACACACACACACACACACACACACACACACACACCTTGTGTAATGTACGACTTGTATAAACACTGCACTTCCTCATCATTTAAATTCCATCTCACAAATATTTCCAATCTCTCTTTCCACTTCTGCCTCAATATTAAATTTCATCTCACATACATTTGTGTACAAATTTATTCACACAAGTGTTACACAGGGGATGAAAGAAAAACCAAAAGTCATACGTATATAAATTTTATTGTAAATATTTTGGCATGAAAATTTGTCTTGTCATTGTATAACACACAGTGTAAAATTATGAATGTACCCTTTGTCACTCACTTTGTTTAGAACATCATCTACTGCAAACTATATGTTTTTAAGTTTGAGTAAATATTAGAGACAACTGCATTAGACGTCCCAGTTTCGACTGCTCCATCTGCTTTCATAAATTCTAAATGGCATTGAATCGCATTTTATAAACTAACTCTATAGATACATTATGAATAATATATTCTTAATGTAAGAATGAACTGGCTCGTTTTACTGGAACAGAATAATTTCGATGTAAAATATATAATTGTACGTATCATACACTTAGAAAACAAGAAAATGTTCAGAAACTGTAAAGTACTTCCTCTGAACTTTTATAAAAGTTTCAGAGGAAGTACTTTATTAAACACTACTTCAGAGTAAACAAGGAACCACAAGAAACTTCTTTTATAGCTCCGATATTAATATTTATGTTCCTCCACCGCGTAATAGTTTATGTACATAAAGTAACATTTTTATGTAAACAATAGACACAATGACACAACAAAATTTTCGAAATAAATTGTGACTGTGTTACTCATGCTTTCGAAATGTATCATGCACGTGGCGTAACTGCTCAGAAAGTTAAGTCCAGCACGACTAATAGTCGAGAACTTAGACGGCAGATATATCCTGCACTCTTTCAGACGAACTAGCACCGCTGCCTGGAATTTCGTGCGTCTCACACTCAGTATCAAATAGCGTTGCCATTGCATAACGTCGGCAGTCTCAAGGAGCGTTTACACATGTGCGTATAGTCGCTGCGCGGCTTTGCTTGCCCCACACGCAAGTAGAGAGCGTGAAGGTGTCTGCCTTTTCTGCAACAGGAGTGATTTCATTCACACCTGCGTTCACACTGGGCACCTCTACTTGCATGTGTGGCGAGCTACAGCCGCAGTTCTGGAGGCGCCCACAGGTGTAAACACGCCGTTACACTGCGTTCTGCGCTATCACTCTCACCCATATCCTCCGACTTACTTGACGTGGAATCCCTGAGTTCCTGTATTACAACAAGAAAAACATACAGATCCTATCATGCACTGCATTTTATACTCCACAATTTGCGATGACAGCGACTACTATGATGACAGTGACATTATTATGGAACAGTGTCAACTAAAAGTTTGTGCAGGGAGTCTTCCAGCTTTTATAAGGCGTCATCACGCTGAGTCACCTGAGAAGTGCGTGTTAGTCAGCAAGTTTTATGTTGTTGTCGACACAAGCTACATATTTCGTTTTCGACATTTCCGAAGAATATCATCGAAGGCCCGGGATATCCCGAAAACTTAGTCTTAGGCGGCATATAAGCAGATCTGGCATCTCTCTGCCATCTTCACTGTGGTACAAAAAATTTTGCGGCAAAAGGTTTTTTTCTGCTCTGCAAGGAACGTATAATAATCTTGACCATGCCACGCATGGCTTTGCAATGCCCACAGATCTCTCCTGTAAAAAGGTGGTACTCCAGCTGAATGCTCTCTCAGTATGGTTCAGGTGCCAAATTTACGTGAGATCAGTCCACACATTTTGCATGATGCCTGTTTTAAGCACTGGAATGTTCTGCAAACGATCCATCATAAACTTGAAGCAATAATCGTAACTAACTATTCTAAACATTCAGCTGGAGAGAACATGCAGACAATTAACAACATGGTACAAGTGTTTACACTGGAGGGATGGAACAGAATACTAGCAAAGCTTATGAACGATGAGTTTTTGTTTTTCTCTGATGCAAGCGACTGGCACACTATAGATTTGAGCCATGGCACAGAACTTCCATGGATTATGTTTTGCGATATTTTAGACTAAGTGAGCAAAATGGAGATTAATTTCGTGTCTGAATCTGTATGTAGGTAGGAAAAGTGTGGATAAAATGCACTAACACTGAACTGCAGCACTAGCATGAGTCCACAACTTTGAACAAATATCGGTTGATGTATTGCAATATATAGCCAGAAAAATGGAATTTACACTCTGGTTTTCAATAGTGGGATTAATTTCCTGCATTTCAATAGCGCAAAACAGTCTTCAAGGATTTTATGTGTATGGAAGATAACATAAAGGAAATGGAATCTGATATGAACATACAACCTGTCACATAAGCTGATTCATAAATTCCGTTGTACAGATCATTAATCATCAAAACATCTCTAGAGAAACATCAACTGTGTGATTACTGATATCATAACGTAAGAGTGAACAGGTTTTTCATGTGTTTTTAATCAGCATATCAGATACATCTTTACCCTTGTCAACTTTCAATGAAAGTTAAGGGAATTTTCGTTCTAAATTAGAAAGATTGTGCTAATATGCATGTCTCCAGTTGAAAACTTTGAGTGCTTTGACAGTCTGTGTCAGTGACATTACATTTTCCCAACCAATCCCAACATCTATAAGAGAAATAGGAAAGGTAGCTGATGAAAGCTTTCTGTACTGCTAAGCATATAAAATTCCTTTAAAATCCGACAACGAGCGGAACACAAGCGAATACTAGTGGAATGCAGTTCATTCATGTTCACCTACCCACAGAATTAGTTGCTCATTCATCCAAAATTCGATACATTCAGTAACAGAAGTACACTCATTTTTTGTTTTAAAGTGTTAGGTTAATCGGTGATGTTCAGCCTGCAGAGGTCTTCTACAACTCAAGACCCTCAGCTGCAACAGCTGACTGCGAGTTTTCTTCTGCTCGATGAGGAGGAGGTTATTAAACCACATATTCCCTGTGGGTACTGTACACTGAATGAAAAAAAAAAACATGTCTTAGTGATTTCATGGATGTGAAACATGTATTACTGGTCTCTGCGTAAAGGAATGCATGCGCAAGGGAAGACTTCCTACTTTTTATTTATTTTGTTGTGCGTTACCGCTTGTGTCGAATTTTGGTGGAACGACTGTGCTCTCACTCCAACTACTAGCAGGAACTGCAATATTGAAACAAAGAAATGGAAGAGTAATGAGTGAAATACAGATAAAAATAATAAAATATAAAACATCAGAGTAATCGAATTATTTATTTGCAAGACTTACATACCCCCGTTGTAGAGAAGCTGAAATGATGTTGGCAGCTATGGTGATATAGCATTAATGTCTTCTGTATGTGAAATCTCTGGTTTCACGTCAAACCCGTCTGTAACTTTTAGTGAGGAGTTTCCCAAAATTCCTTAATTAAAGTGTACATTCTCGCTGAATCAGGGACTGCACATGCACGTTCGTATCTCGAGTTTTACCACCAAACCTATCCCGACAGAAGAGTCCTTCTCTTTCTCTTCCTCATTTCCAAGAAAGTATGTGTGCTGTCACGTTATCTCCACCCTTTGAGAAGCAGGCAGCATTCTGTGCAGAATTTTAAAGGTAATCGTTGTGAACTGGATCAGAAAGTGAACACTTAGTTACATGCAAACCACATGATATTCGACACCCACAATGAATTTCAGAGGGTGAGATTTTCAGTCAGGTTTCTGAACAATCTGGGTGAATGAGCAATGACTTCTCTACATAGGTGACCATGAATGAACTGCATTCCATTAATATTCGCTTGTGTTCCCTCGTTGTCGGTTTTTGAAGGAATTTTATATCCTTAGCAGTAAAGAAAGCTTTCATCAGCTATCTTTCCTATTTCTCTTGTTGTTGTTGGCATTAAATTCAATGACCTCAAATGACTAGTTGTAGAGTCTGCTTTTAGAAGCTGAATATGTAGGGGAGTGGTAGACCACAGGCTTCGTTTTAAGGAACTTAGGACTTTCTTAGGCGCCTGTTATCACGTTTTTGAAAGCAAAGTTCGTCTGATTAATCAACACTTTCAACTCACTTTTTCGTCAGTCTGAATCTTTCCTTTGCAGACATCTGGTGAAGAAAACTGTATCTCAGTACCAAAAATGCGACTTTAATACCATCCAAAATCATTGATGGTTGTTACCTGATTAATGTCAGTCACAAGCTGATAAGGACACTGGAGACTTTATGGTAAAGAGAGACTAGACAGGCCTTGACGAAAACACAGAGTTCGCCAGAAAAATGTATACGTTCTTTGTGAGCCTCTATTTAGATATCGATATTATCATTCGATTCGAGTTACGAGTGTGTTGAAGTATGGTCTCTGGTTCAACAGGTGTAAGTACTTTCTTCTCGGTATTGAGAAAACACGATGGTTGGACATTTGAGCAACGAAAATGTGTTGTGAAGTGGTTTTTCAGGTTTGATAATACCGTTGAATTGCAACGTCAATGGAGGCGGGAGTTTGAAACAAAACCGCCAACCCGCCTAACAAACGCATCATTGACACGTTTGAAGTGCATGGAACGATTTGTGATGTTCAGATCAGGAAGACAGAGTACAGCTACAAGTCCTCCTTCGTCGGCTCTTGTGTTGGAAACGTTCGTTAATTCTCCACAGAATTCTGCATGTGATGTGAGGGTTAGCAGTGCAAGTTTACGATGAAATCTGAAAGCTGCAAAGTGGAAAGTTTACGTTCGAAGATTACTGAACCCGATTAATGAAGACGATCCCGATCGCGGAATGCAATTTTGTGAATGGTATCAGCAAAGTGATGATGAACAATTTGTGATGAAGGTAATGTGGAGTGATGAGGCACAATTTAAAATTAAGGGAACCGTGAATAGAGACAACAGTGTGCACTGGGAATTGTAAAATACTCATGTTTATGTGGATAAAATGGTCAATCTACCAGGGGTTCATGCGTGGGTTCATCTAGGGGCCTGTTAGGACACTTTTTCTTTGATGCTACTGTCACTGGGGAAGTGTACCTGGGCATGTTACGCACAACAAATTTGCCAGGTATACGTGTGCTTTATGGAGCTGACTAAGAGGTCTTCTACCAATAGGACACGGCGCCACCACACTACCACCGAGCCATAGGAGCTTTGCTGGATGGCCATTTTCTGGGGCACTGGATTGGACGAAGAGGGCCCTTTAAGTTCCCTTCACTGTCGCCAGATCTCACACCTTTGGACTTTTGTTTGGGGGGGGGGGGGGGGACTGTGAAACATAGCGTCTATCGACATAAGCCACGCACACTGGAGGAACTTCGCCAGGAGATTCCAGCGACATGTGCAGCTATCTCCACTCTAGCACTGACTGACGTAGTTGCGGCGACCGCTCGTCGATCTGTTATGTGTGTAGATGCCAACGGTGAACATTTTTAACATTTAAAGGAATCATGTGCTAAACTGAAGGTTGTACAACACGTGCGATCAATTATGAAATGCGAAATAAGCACATAAGTAATACTTTTAGTTTCTTAAAGGATGTGTACATTTTTACAGCGGACTCTGTAGTTCAATAGCATGTCAAGATAAATGACAACAAGAAAGTGTATGCAGAAGCATACACGAAACTGTCTACAATGATAGCAGATAACCGTGCAATAACAACTGTCCAGTCCCAGAACAATGCGTACTTCAAGTGGTCAATGCTAGCAGCATTGTATCCTGTTAATCAACATATGGTACTTACGAATAAATGTATTTTATATGGAAAGAAATTAAATTTGTCCAAGGTATCATTTCCTGAAAAGCTGAGACATGTTCACATTTTCGAAGTACACAGTGAATACGACTGTAAATGTCTACCACATCCACTATTCAGTTTATGAATGGATGATTACAGAAAATAAGAGAGAGGACCAAAAATTTCGAATTGTACTGTTTCTTATCGTACAATACCATCGTGACAAGCATGTGAATCTATTAATGCTGTAGTTTACTGATATAAATAAATGTCATACATAAATTTACCATAATTAACAGAGCACATTTTTTCTGCTTATTAGATTTGAACTGTAGTATGTGCCTGTGCTGTTATCATTCCCAGGAAAAGTCAGATGCAAATTTAGTTAAATGGTCAGCAGCATATTTCGTGCTGGCAAAAATTAGATTGTAAAATTTACAAAGTGAAGCAACAAACTGGAACTACATCTCGTAATTTATGCCGGAATGGCATGCAAGTTAGAACTAGTTACTGCTTGTAATCATAGCACTTACTCTGATTCATATTCGGATCAGAACACTTGCAGAACTCATTCAGCACTGTGGCTATGAGCAGGATTATTCCGAATTTAAATTGTGTTGAGTCAGCGACTGCATAATGGTTCACTGAAGAGCTCCATGCAATCGCCGAGAGTAAGAATTTATTACAAAATAAAAGGATGGAAATGAGCTCTGAAGAAGAATTGCTGTTCACTCGTCAGAGGTCTGTGTATTGGCCTGGAGCTATTTGACGAAGGTGATGAAAATTGTCACCAACTCCCTGGTGCATACCGATTTGCATCACATGCAAGTTGCAGTGTGAATTACAGGTCTCAGTATACAGTGCCCGTCACATTCCATAATCTGAGCATTTGTAACAGACATTTCTTGATCACAAACACTTGTGAGGAAAAGACAACTGATGGCAACAAAGAGATTAAATTAAATCCAGCTCATGTTTCTCTTCTGCTTTCGAATATGGAGAAATATATATATTTTATGAATAGAATTGCTACATTGCACCAAAAGTGGTACTGCAACGTAAATTTCTGACATATCAGTTCACTAAATTTGTTGATATGATTGGTTGAAAGGTGAGCCTCTGACCGGAAAACAGATGAACTCAATGTGACCAATGATCGAGACTGTCGAGACTCTGAAATAGTTAATTACAAGGGTAATTTTCTATATGAATATGTGATCAATGAATCGAATTTACTGGAATATCCCCTACATGTTGCAGTACCTTATTGTGTCTGGTATTGCTACCTCCGTAGAGTACGAATTTCGTGATTGAAAACGTACCAGACGATTCCAACATAGTGTACGATTTAGGACTGGATCTCTAATATTGCTAAAGTATTTACTTCATCATTTGCATTTGGATGTGCTCTTATGTTCGGAAAAGTGCCACCACCATCCTATAATAAGAAAGCAAAACACTACTTTCTATCTTATATGATATGAAAGACCATGTTTTTGGACATTTATTTATTTTCTGTTTGTTTTTAATATGTGATCTACATACAATAAATGACAACATTTGAGGTATAAATTAGCATATCTGAGCCCAACACAAATATTTTAACACATATGCTTTAGAAAAGTAATAATAATAGTAATGCTAAATATCCATATACTACCCCTGGGAAGATAGATTTGGGATAGACAAGCTAAATCTAAGGGATGTTAGTTTGAAAGAAAATTTAGTCATGATTGAATTGGATGGGTTCAATGTAGTCTTCCATAAATCATTCACAGTGGGAATAGCCATACTGGATACTTCGAAAATGCTACTTACCAACTTTCACCATGGGTACATATTAATCAAGTTTATGAAAAAACATGTAACACTGTGCTACATACACACCGATAGCTTAACTTACCACATCAAATCTCCCAATATCTTACTAGCATTTCAGGAGATATATGCACACAAGATTCGATAAGTAGGGATACCCTGAAAACAACAGCTACAGTATTCATCAGCGTGATAAACAAAGAAATGGTTGTTCTGATGAAGTACGCATTTAATGATGAACCTGTTATAGATTTTTTAACCCAATGAACAAAAATGTTTGCTCAATAGACCGAGTCTGGGTGTGTAATACGCAGAGCAAAAGATATAAAACAGTTGCCTCTTAATAGATTAACCATAGTTTGTTATAATTGTTGTATAGTGAATTTGGAAGTCTGAACGACTCTCCACACACAATCTACGCAAAGGAACATGTTTCTACCGTTAAACAACACAAACTTGCCTTATATGATGATAAGCATCATATACTTCTCAATAAGGTAAATGCACTGGATCAAGACCATTATGACACGAAAAATAATTATAAGTAATTTTATTGTAAAATATGTAAATAGTGGAAAAACGGTGAATAATGTAAATATCGAAAAAGTGTAAATAGTAGACGATAACTTTAGGTGAATATCATGCTTTAGTTTCTGATGGAAATTTAATGATCCATAATAATTGCTCAGCTAGTGAGAAACATTGCATACAAGAAAGCTGCATATAAATACATTGAGTGAAAAAAGAATATAATAAATTTTATGCCTAAGGTTTGGTTTGATTAGGTTTTCCTTTTTATTCATTCCGTAATTTATGCTTCACACAGCTTAAAGTTAACAAGCTATATCATTAGAAAATTGAGACATGAGGTGATCTCTCCCACATAGCAGGTGGGTCTTCACTATCAACCCCAGCATGTGTGTGTGTGTGTGTGTGTGTGTGTGTGTGTGTGTGTGTGCGAGTTTTTCTGTGTGTGTGTTTGGGTGGAGTTGGAGTCAGATATTTATAAAATGGTGTGTGACCACACACATGAGTGATGACATTTAATGACAATGTGGAGATGGAGAGATGCCAAATTATATTTTGTATATAAATCATAAATGTGGAAATATTTTGTGCACAGATATATGTCAGAAGAAATTTAATGACAGGGCAGTGCTAGAAGGGGAGATAAGAAAAACAATTAATTTCAGTGATGAGACCATTGAGAGGGAAACTTGTTACAATATCGCTGAACAGTTTCTTACTGTTGCGGCAATTTAATACAGTTCTGGGGAAATTTATTTCAGATTTGGGGAAATCTGTTGGGCTTTGAGGGCAATTTATTATATAGTTTTGAGGGATTTTTCTTACAATTTTCATGTAACATACGCAATTTGTTACGTGCAAGTCAGTCTGTTGAGATTTTGAGGACAGTGTGTCACAGTTTTCTGTGCTATGGAGGGAAATTTGTTAGTTTTGAGAGTAACTTCTTTCATGTTATAGGAAATTTGTTATACTTTTCGTTGTAACATGGTCAAGTTTTTACATGAAAGGAAGGTTTGGAGATTATACTTTACAATTTTGAGGAAATGTGTTGCGTTGTTGAGGCCAATTTGAACAGTGTTGTTGTAAGGTAGAGAACAGTTTCTTACAGCTTTTAGGGATATTTGGTACAGTTTCAGGGCAAGTTTTTATAATTTGGTTATCAATTTTTCACAATATTGCGGTAACTTTTTAGAGTATCTGGGACAAGTTGGTATATTTTTGTAACGGTTTTTTAAAGTTGTAAAGTAATTTGTTATAGTTTGTGGCAGTCTTCGTGACTATTCCATTTCTCTAATAGTGAAACTTATGTTTTCTTTAAATGGTGACCTGTTCGATTTTTATAAATGGTGACTTCTGTTTTTATAAATGGAGACTCATTCCAACTTGTTAAAATCCAACCAGTAGCATTTTTTACAAATGGTAACTTGTCCCATTTTTAATGGTGACACATTCCATTTTTTTTTTAAATGGCGCCCAATTTCGTTTTTAGAAATGTTGACCAATTCAATTTCTATGAACAGTGGCCCACCTTTGCCCTTTTCTAAATGGTGACTCATTCAGTTTCTTGAAACAGTAATCCTTTCCGTTTTTATAGATCCTAACATGTTACTTTTTTTAAATGATGACCCATTGTGTCTCATTAACCAGGGACATGTTTCGTTCTTATAAATTCCCATCATTCCATTTTTATAAACACTGAAACATTCCTTTTTCTAAATGGTAACTGGTTCCATTTTTTAAGAGGTGATGTGCTCTATTCTTATTAAAAGTGAAGCATTACAATTTTTTTACTGGTGGCTCAGTCAGTTTCTTTAGAGTGTGATCTGTTCCATTTTTATAAATCGTTACAGCTCCATGTTCTTAAATGGTGAACCACACTCTTCTTATGAATAATGAACCATTCTGTTTCTTTAAACACTCACTTGTTTAATTTTTTAAATGTTGACTCATTTAATTTTTTTAAAGAGCGACCTGTGCCACATTTTTTTAACTGGTGACCCATTTCGTTTCTCCAAACACTAACCATTTCATTTTTTAAACAGTGACCCATTAGTTTGTTCTTGTTGTGGTCTTCAGTCCAGAGACTGGTTTGATGCAGCTCTCCATGCAGTGACCCATAGTGTTTTTGAAACTATGACACATTTTGTTTCTGGAAGTGATGACCCATTGCATTTTTAAATGGTGATAGGTGTCTTTTCTTGATCACTCAGGGAGGTAGTGGTTTCCCATTACAATGGTGATTATTATCCCACTCAATAGAGTTTCATCAAATGAGCACCACTGCCCTCATCAAAAAGTATGTGTGTGTGTGTGTGTGTGTGTGTGTGTGTGTGTGCATGTGCTTGTTTGTTTGTTTGTTTGTTTGTTTGTTTGTGTGTGTGTGTGTGTGTGTGTGTGTGTGTGTGTGTGTGTGTGTGTGTGTGTGTGTGCGTGTGTGTGCATGCATACATGCACATATGCACATGTGTGCATGGATCAGTACGCCATTTTATGTAAATATCATGGAAAAAATCCAAATGGGAGCCTTTTCTTGCATCTTTTAAATATTACGCTGATTAAGCATGTTTATGTGTGTGTGTGTGTGTGTGTGTGTGTGTGTGTGTGTGTGTGTGTGTGTGCAAATGTTATGGAAATTATTTCATCTTGGTGCTAGAACATTACATAATTTTACGTATCAGTTTAATAGTTTGCAGTGATTGGCTGCAGACGGACTGGTGAAGAGTGCAAATCAAGACTGTGTTAGTTCACCATCTTGGATTTTGATTGACTGTTAAATTTTAACAGTACACCGTGACCGATTGGTTTTTATATTTCTCACTGCCAGAGCTGTGTTAGTTTTGTCTCCTAGCACTTTAATTGGCTGTTTCATTCTAATACTGGGCCATGATTGGCTGATGAGGTGGTGGGGTAGGGGAAAGGTATGTTGGGTATCAAGAATAACTGGGTGAGATTTTGATTTGCTCCTTTAATTTTAATAGTAGGCTCTGATAGTTTGGAGAGGGATGGGGAATGCAGTGTGTCTGGTTGATATCACTGACAAACTAATATCATCTGTGTATTAGCTCTCGATTTCATGTTTACCACAGACCACTCTCTGTCTGCCTGATGTCCTATTTAGGTCTATCACTGGTAATGTTCTATCAAATCACTGGTAATGTTCTATCAAAGTGTCCATACTACAACTCTCATTATCTCCAATAGCGTACATTGATCTAATTCCAAAAAGTAAACTCTATGTTTATACACTCTTTGACCTGGTGAAGTGCACGTTGTGCTGCTACAAAAATTGGGTCCATTGAATTGTTTACTAGTATTTTATGTGTTATTCTCCAGAACTCGAGGCTGAGGTACCGGTGTTCCTTGAGTATCTCTCCAATTACTGGCGAGACTCCGTCCAGCTGCTCTCGCTCGGTGTGACGCATATCTCACAACTGTTCGTTCCCATGGCATTTGAACACGTGGTAAGTATTGTTTTCTGTTTTTCCTATTTTGACTTGTATCATACGAACGAGGTATGAGGAAATGGCACACATTGCCTCAAATAAGTTGTCAGTACTCGAATATGCTTCCCGATTTAACTGGCTCACACTGTCGTTTTGTTTGACTCTCCGATAGTAATGATAACTCTCTGCAAGAGTTCTGACCCACCTCAATGCCTGCGAACTTTGTTAAATGAAGAACAGAAACCCAGAAGAGGCGCGAATAGAAAGAAGGTCCTTTGTATACTTTTTCGTACTTTCCCAGAATTTCTTTAACAGATCTGGGAAGTTTTATATCACATCAAGCTACACAAGCCTAAGCCTCTTGGCTACATATTCAGTGGATATGTGTAGATATGTATTGGCTCTTCCCTCTCGTATTTTATATCTTCATCTCCCGAATTTGCTGATTCATGATCTCTTCCTCTAACGGGATATTAAGGTGGGAGGGCGGGGGAAGGGGTTGGGAACGGGGGGGTCAGATATTACGTAGCCATCAGTATTTAATAATGTGTCAGATGATTTTTTTTTTTTTGCAGTGGTTTGGATGTCGTAAAGAAAAGCTGTAGCCGTCTGTATTATACCGACAATGCAAGGAACACACACGTTTTCTTTTAGTTGAACTGTCGAGTACATCTGAGTTACTGGTAGCGGACATTCTGTTCATACCTAATAGCCGGCCGCTGTTGCCGAGCCGTTCTTGGCGCTTCAGTCTGGAACCTCGCTGCTGCTACGGTAGCAGGTTCGAATCCTGCTTCAGGCATGGATGTGTGTGACATCCTTAGGTTAGTTAGGTTTAAGTAGTTCTAAGTCTAGGCGACTGATGACCTCAGAAGGCCTATAGTGCTTAGAGCCATTTGAACCATACCTAATAATTCAGCTTTTTACCACTATGAAATACTCTCTTTTGAAAAAAGGGAGACTATTGGTTCAAATGGCTCTGAGCACTATGGGAGCTAACTTCTGTGGTCATCAGTCCCCTAGAACTTAGAACTACTTAAACCTAACTAACCTAAGGACATCACACACATCCATGCCCGACGCAGGATTCGAATCTGCGACCGTAGCGGTCACGCGGTTCCAGACTGTAGCGCCTAGAACCGCACGGCCACACCAACCGGCTGAGGAGACTATTGCACTCTTTTAAAACTGATGGGAAAATATTTGACAAAAGGTCATTACTTAGTAAATGATAGTTGCTTTATACCATATGTTAATATCTTTATTTTGATTTTCGCTAATCTTAAGAAAAATTAGGCATGTTTTAGTGAATGTAGCAGTTTCACTTTCAAAATTCCGGGTTGAGGTTATAATTCCGAGACGTGTATCACTCAAATGTAGTTGCATCTTTTTTAATTACTTTTGATGGTGCCATAATATTATGGTAAGTAAAGAATTCAATACACACGTATGATACTTTCTCTAAATATTAAGTATGATCACCCGTGTACAGAGAGAGTAATGTCTACTTCTTAATGTTATTTACTCAACAGATCTGTTTACCTATGAGTAATTGTGTGTCATATAAGGTCCCCTCCATTTTCCTTGTAGTGCAACAGCAATTTTAATTTGAAGGTGGTCAGATCTTACAAATAAATGGGTGCAACTTAGAAACAGATCGCGTCCAGCTAATTTTAGAAACCGTCTGCCTAATCCTGTGACGAGGCTGCAGTTAACTACCAACGATGAGAAGCATCTGCGGCAATAAGGGAAAATGTTGACTGACTCAGTTTACAAATCTGAAAACGGTAGAAAACGCCTAACAATGATCTTCTCATTCAACTGACATAGCTCAGAGATGAAACTTCATTTGTGCCACAGGAGCTGGTGTTCATTCGTGTTGGTGCATTAAGTATCTGATTACAATTATAATGGGATCTGTTATGATTCATTCCAAGTGCTAACATCTACTCTATCAATTTGCTTCCATAGAAATTGTGTAAGTTGACATCTGGGCTCGTCAAATTACGTCTTTTCAACGTGAAGGAGTATCCAATCGGCATCTTCTAATTAACCTAAATAGACTGACCGAAAAAAAAGCTCAACACCAAGAAGGAGTTGTGCGACATAAATGAAAGTTGGTTGGTGGGTTGCTACATATGAAATACGATATCTATTCAAATTTCGCGCCAGTCGCATAAGTGTGCCACCAGAAGCATTACTATGAGGATGCAAATCAGGTCTGCCTTAAATACACGCTGCAACATTCGTGAGCGTCACTTACCTTTCAGACTAGACGTGGTAAATGAACGTTCGTCAAACATGCCGTTAAGGCAAGAGAGACACCATTATTACCACTTCACTGAGTTTGAATGAGGTCATGTAATAGAGCAATGACAAGCTAGATGTGTCTTCTGCGATATTGCAGAAAGGCTTGGGAGGAATGTAAAAATTGCAGATGGCTGACAGCTGTGTTCACAAAAATTTATTATCACGAAATGACTGCGCTACAGACGGTCACGTGTCACTACTGATAGGGAAGGCCATCGTGTTTGGCTTATCTCGCTCGTGCAGCAGCGATCTGAGCTGCAGTTGACACCGCAGTGGCACAACGAACTGTCAGAAGTCGGTCATTTCCAGGACAGCTCCGAGCCAGACGCCGTGTAGCGTGTGTATTGCATTGACGCAAACCACCGCCATTTACGACTTCAGAGCAGGGTGGACATCTGTTGCGTTTTGTGACAAAAGTTGGTTCTGCCTCGGTGTAAGTGATGACCGGATATAGGTTAGGAGAGAGCCGGTTGAGGGCCTACAACCAACCTACCTGCATGGCTGACAGACTGGACCTACACCTGGCGTGGCCGGCCGAAGTGGCCGTGCGGTTAAAGGCGCTGCAGTCTGGAACCGCAAGACCGCAACGGTCGCAGGCTCGAATCCTGCCTCGGGCATGGATGTTTGTGATGTCCTTAGGTTAGTTAGGTTTAACTAGTTCTAAGTTCAAGGGGACTAATGACCTCAGCAGTGGAGTCCCATAGTGCTCAGAGCCATTTGAACCACACCTGGCGCCATGGTTGGGGTGCGGTTTCATATGACAGCTGGAGCACTCTCGTGATTGTCCCGTGTAGCCGACTGCTAATATGTACGTCCGTCTGGTGATTCGACCTGTTGTGCTGACATTCATGAACAACATTCCTGGTTTTTTTCCAACAAGATAACGGTGGTCCACTTACCGTGTAGCTCAATATGATCCACCGATTGACGACATATTCTCTTGGCCTGCTCGACCGCCAGATCTGTTCATACTGAGCACATACGGGACATCATCAGACGACAACTCCAGCGTCATCCAGAAACAGTATAAAATGGTTCAAATGGTTCTGAGCACTATGGGACTTAACATCTGAGGTCATCAGTCCCCTAGAATTACTTAAACCTAACCAAAGGACATCACACACATCCATTCCCTAGGCAGGATTCTAACGTGCCACCGTACCAGTCGCGCGCTTCCAGACTGAATCGCCTAGAACCGCTCAGCCACAGCGGCCGGCCAGAAACAGTATAACCGTCCCTGTACTGACCGACCAAGTGCAACAGGTATGGAATTCCATCCCACAAAATGACATCCGACATCTGCACAGTACAATCAACGCACTTTTGCATGCTTGAATTCAGCATTCTGGTGCTTCCAGCGGTTATTAATTATCTGCAATTCACATTGGTAATACATTATCTCCGGCTTACATTAACCTGTCATCTTGAAATGTCTTCACTTAAGTATGTTACCTAGACAAATGTATTTCCGAAATTCCGTTGCTCTACATTTATTATTTTTTGCGTTGCGATTTTTTTTTCCGTCAGTGTATATACCTCAGTGATGAATGTGAAAGTTCAACGATATAGAAAGTATGATCGGCGTTCAAGTTTACTAGCTAGAGAGGTGAGCAGGTACTGTAAAACAGAAAAAAAGATGGTGTTTGTAATTAATAAGGATTCTAAGAAGGAGGAATACAGGTGGTGATGGAATGGAATGAGCGTTTGGCGTCATTGGCCTGGAGGCCCCTTGTGGGGCAGGTCCGGCCGCCTTGGTGCAGGTCTTATTACATTCGACGCCACATTGGGCGACCTGCGCGCCGGATGGGGATGAAATGATGATGAAGGCTACACAGCACCCAGTCCCTGAGCGGAGAAAATCTCCGACCCACCCGCGAATCGAACCCGGGCCAGTCACGCTGACCACTCAGCTATCGGGGCGGACACAAGTGGTGATTAGTCTTCTGGACGAATTAACTCCTCCCACAGGACATAAACGACGTTTTTCTTCGTCACGCAACACTTCAAACCACAATCATAAGTAGTGACAGACGGGTGGAACAGCTGATTCTGACGTCTGGTACCACCGGTTGAGACCCCTCTGGCCAGGGCACCTGCTCTGAGCGTCAATGGGGTCGCTCCACGGTGGCGCGGCGAGCGGCGTCCTCTGCGGCATCTGGGGCTGTTCTGGTGGTCCGGAACGAGGACGACGTCGTCGGCTTCCCGGCTGCTGGTAGAACTGTAGAAAGTGAAAAGGCGACGACTGTGCAACTCTCCTGCGTAAAGGTCCTACAATCCTCGGCCAACGGCACGTGCATTGAGGTGTAACCTCAGCAATGCTATTGCGGCCGTTCTTAGCTGCGAATGGGAGAACTGCGTCATGACGTTATACACACTCTTCTGTCGCCATAGCAAATGTACCATAGCATTACTACCGTCGTAGATGTATCAGTGCCAGATACTAAGGGAAAACATTCTTTCACGGAATTTCAGAGTTCTTTTCACTTTTGTGCACCACTCACACTTCTTTGCTATCTTACTCTGTATTCCAGCACCTTGCAGTCGACATCCTCGTCATGTTCCTTTTCTAGTCTACGGACGTACAAAATTTATCCACATTTTCAACATGATCGCTACCATAACTTTGCCAGTTCGTATATTTTTGTATTCCAGGACATCTGGCTGCCTGATTCAGACATGTTCTCTTCTTCATCAGGCGTTATCTCTGACCAAACTGTCAGCCTTTCGGTTAAAAAGAATTTGTACCAGCCTGTACCTCCTCAAACTTGTGTATTAACTGCCCCATTTCCTATGTTTTTATGACAGTTCACCCGAAACGTGCAAGGTATCTCCTTCACACAGATACTGGTTTGTGTTGTCATGGCTAACGCATTTTGGTGGACTTAGATATGCAAAGCAGACCTTTCCCATTTTCTCAGCTACCATAATGCCGGTGACCTTCTTCAGGTGTACAGTTTTACGTATTTGGAGAAAAGCTTGATAGTTACTGGAACTTGCGTTACTGCTCCTGTCGACATTCATCAATTTCCTAGTAGATGGGCCGCTACTATCTCTTTAGGCTCTCTCTGCAACGAAAAGTCGCTTAAATCTTTATTTTTAGCACTAATAGCTGATTTTCTGACAAATTTCACATGTTGTAGATAAATCATATTGGTCATGTTAAAAACTATGCAATCCAGTCTCCATATTTTCAGAAACCTCTTGGGTCCAAAATGTCTACAGCACTCCACGTTGCCTGCGTTTGTTGCATTTATGCACTCGATGATACATTAGGATTTTCTCTTCACCAGTGTATCTGTAACTCTTTTACACCAATGACAGAAATTAATCAGTGTTTTGCTCACGACGTATCGTTTTCAGTTTGTTGCGGACTCTGCCTTCGTCAGGCATATCTTTCATGTCGAGTACTCTGCTTTCAGTTATCGGTAGTTGTGCTTTTCGCATTTTAGGCCAAGCAGTAAGCATAAAGACTTCTTGGGCACGAAATTCTATTCAAAAAAATGGTTCAAATGGCTCTGAGCACTATTGGACTTAACTCCTGTGGACATCAGTCCCCTAGAACTTGAACTACTTAAACCTAACTAACCTAAAGACATCACACACATACATGCCCGAGGCAGGATTCGAACCTGCGACCATAGCGATCACGCGGTTCCAGACTGAAGTGCCTAGAACCGCATGGCCACACCAGCCGACGAAATTCTATTGTCACGATATGTACTGCACCTTCAAATCACAGAGCTAAAGCCCATATTGCTAATCTCTTATGTTGCAGTTTGCTTATTAACAGAGATGATAAAGATTGGTGGTTCGTTACGTCTAAAGGTTTATAGCTGGCTATAAAATGTCAGAATTTCGTGAATCAGAACAGTACTGGCAGTGCGTCCTTTCCTGTCATTGAATACTTCTGTTCTCTAGTCGTAACACGCTTTTCCCAAAAGCGATGATCTTCCTTCTGCACTTTGTCTATTTCATACAGATGGACTCCCATCTACGATCAGATCCCTCACAAGCTGAATGAGATGTTTGTAAATATCTGGGTAGAACACTATTAGCGCGTTGGTTGATTGTTTCTACACTCCTGGAAATTGAAATAAGAACACCGTGAATTCATTGTCCCAGGAAGGGGAAACTTTATTGACACATTCCTGGGGTCAGATACATCACATGATCACACTGACAGAACCACAGGCACATAGACACAGGCAACAGAGCATGCACAATGTCGGCACTAGTACAGTGTATATCCACCTTTCGCAGCAATGCAGGCTGCTATTCTCCCATGGAGACGATCGGAGAGATGCTGGATGTAGTCCTGTGGAACGGCTTGCCATGCCATTTCCACCTGGCGCCTCAGTTGGACCAGCGTTCGTGCTGGACGTGCAGACCGCGTGAGACGACGCTTCATCCAGTCCCAAACATGCTCAATGGGGGACAGATCCGGAGATCTTGCTGGCCAGGGTAGTTGACTTACACCTTCTAGAGCACGTTGGGTGGCACGGGATACATGCGGACGTGCATTGTCCTGTTGGAACAGCAAGTTCCCTTGCCGGTCTAGGAATGGTAGGACGATGGGTTCGATGACGGTTTGGATGTACCGTGCACTATTCAGTGTCCCCTCGACGATCACCAGTGGTGTACGGCCAGTGTAGGAGATCGCTCCCCACACCATGATGCCGGGTGTTGGCCCTGTGTGCCTCGGTCGTATGCAGTCCTGATTGTGGCGCTCACCTGCACGGCGACAAACACGCATACGACCATCATTGGCACCAAGGCAGAAGCGACTCTCGTCGCTGAAGACGACACGTCTCCATTCGTCCCTCCATTCACGCCTGTCGCGGCACCACTGGAGGCGGGCTGCACGATGTTGGGGCGTGAGCAGAAGACGGCCTAACGGTGTGCGGGACCGTAGCCCAGCTTCATGGAGACGGTTGCGAATGGTCCTCGCCGATACCCCAGGAGCAACAGTGTCCCTAATTTGCTGGGAAGTGGCGGTGCGGTCCCCTACGGCACTGCGTAGGATCCTACGGTCTTGGCGTGCATCCGTGCGTCGCTGCGGTCCGGTCCCAGGTCGACGGGCACGTGCACCTTCCGCCGACCACTGGCGACAACATCGATGAACTGTGGAGACCTCACGCCCCACGTGTTGAGCAATTCGGTGGTACGTCCACCCGGCCTCCCGCATGCCCACTATACGCCCTCGCTCAAAGTCCGTCAACTGCACATACGGTTCACGTCCACGCTGTCGCGGCATGCTACCAGTGTTAAAGACTGCGATGGAGCTCCGTATGCCACGGCAAACTGGCTGACACTGACGGCGGCGGTGCACAAATGCTGCGCAGCTAGCGCCATTCGACGGCCAACACCGCGGTTCGTGGTGTGTCCGCTGTGCCGTGCGTGTGATCATTGCTTGTACAGCCCTCTCGCAGTGTCCGGAGCAAGTATGGTGGGTCTGACACACCGGTGTCAATGTGTTCTTTTTTCCATTTCCAGGAGTGTATTTCATTCTGTTAACTTGCTTCGTCACCATCTTCCAGTCATTATCACACCCTGTAAGAGATGGCGAGGCCGTTCATGGCCTGGATCTACATCTACATCACTTTGCACAAGCCATCTAATGGTGTGTGGCGGAGGCTACTTTCGGTACCACTATCTGATCCCTCCAACCCTCTTCCACTCGCGAATAGGGCGTGGGAAGAATGATTGTCGGTGAGCCTCTGTATTCGCTCTGAAATTTTAATAGTAAATCTTTCGGTGATGCACAACGCCTCTCTTGTAACATCTGCCAGAGGAGTTTGCTTAGTATCTCCGTAACGCTCTCTCGCCAGCTAAACGATCCCGTGACGAAACGCACAGATCTTCGTTGGATTTTCTCTATTTCCTCTATCCGTTCAAAAATGGTTCAAATGGTTCTGAGCACTATGGGAATTAACATCTGAGGACATCACACACGTACATGCCCGAGGCAGGATTCGAACCTGCGACCGTAGCGGTCGCGTGTTTTCAGACTGAAGCGCCTAGAACCGCTAGGCCACACCTCCTCTATCAGTCCTACCTGATAGGGATCCCAGGTAGATGAACAATACTGAAGAATTGGGCAAACAAGCGCCTTATAAGCAACTTTCGTGGATGAGTTACATTTCCTTAAGATTCTTCCTATGAATCTGGGTCTGGTGTCTGCTTTTCCCACTATGTGTTTGATGTGATCATTCCACTTAAGGTAGCTCTGGATAGTTACACCTAGATATTTTACGGCAAACGCTGTCTCCATCTGTTTGCCATCAACAGTGTAGCTGTGCAGTAGTGGATTTATTGTGGTATGTATGCGCAATATGTTACATTTATTTCCGTTCAGTATCAGCTGCAACAGCATGCACCTTTCATTAATTCTGTGCAGGTCGTTCTGCAAATTCTTGCTATCTTCTGGTGTTGCAGCTTTGGTACAGACAAATATATCATTTGCGAGCAGCCTTAAAGAGCTACTATGCTTTCTACTAGATTATTTGTATATATTGTAAACAGTAACGGTCCTACCACACTTCCCTGTGGTACTCCGGACATTACCTTTTCATCTCTCGATTTTATTCCGTTAAGAGCGACGTGTTGAGTTCTATCTGCAAGAAAGTCTAGAATCCAGTCGCAAGTCTGCTCCGATACTCCATAAGCTCGTATTTTTATCATTAAACGGCAATGCGGGACGGTGTAAAATGTTTGACTGAAATCAAGGAACACGGCATCAACCTGAGCGCCGTTGTCCACTGCGCTGTGGAGGAACAGAGCGAGCTGAGTTTCGCAGGACCTCTATTTGTGGAGTCCATGTTGATTTTTATAGAGGAGATGTTCATTTTCCAAAACCGCCATAATTCTTGATAATAAAACATCTTCCATGACTGGGCAACAGATTGACTTCAACGATATAGGTCTATAATCGCATGGACCTGTCTTACAGCCTTTCTTAAAAACGGAAATGACCTGCACTCTGGTTCAAAAAAATGGTTCTGAGCACTATGCGACTTAACTTCTTAGGTCATCAGTCGCCTAGAACTTAGAACTAATTAAACCTAACTAACCTAAGGACATCACACACATCCATGCCCGAGGCAGGATTCGAACCTGCGACCGGAGCGGTCAGTCGGCTCCAGGCTGTAGCGCCTAGAACCGCACGGCCACTCTGGCCGGCTCCTGCGCTCTTTTCCAGCCGTTAGGTACCTTTTGCTGCTAGAGCGATCAACGATAAAACACTGCTAGAAGGGACCAAGGAATAAGTAAGATCTTTTGTTGAGCAGTTCATGTAACGATTTGCCGTTTCGCACTTCATTGTGTTTAGAACGGCGATAGAAGCCACACAGCCCATAAAAATTCATAAGTGCTTCTTGCTAATATGCATCAGAATACTGCCTCCAATTTCTCCTTGTGTACTTTTATCTCTCCCAGCGCAAATACTTGCCCTAAGAATTTTTGTTTCCTGCATACCGAATTCAAATTTCCTTAAGCTCCATTTAGCTCCAGCAATTTCCAATTTATGAAAAATTTCCTGTAATGTTGCGAAATATTCTCTCCTCTTACTGCTTGTGATCGAAATGTCATCTACATACAAGTTATTTCTTCTCAATAAATCTTCGCTGAGAACTCTGTCCACTTGATGTGGCACATTCAGCCCAATGGGAAGCATCTGATGTTGACAGTATTGACATCCGCACAGGAGGGCGGTGCATCTTCTGCATTTCGGGTCCAATAACACATTTCGGTACCCTTAAGTCAAGTCTATACTCATAAACACTTTAATGCCTTTTAATTTCTGCAGCAATTTTTCGCTTGTAAATCAGGCATTCTTGTGGCATCCATTCTAAATATTTCGTCATCGGCTTTCTCCTCCAATAACATTAGATATTTACTACCCTCTGCACATTCACCAATACCTTCCTTTACCTTTAATCCGCTAACCCGAAGACTGGGGATTTTCATATCCAACCTTAACATCTCTTCACATGGATTTTTTTGAAATGATTCACATCTGAAATCCAGAATGCAGCACCAAATTAGTCCTGTAACCACATTCCTCTGGCAGGATAATCTAAGTCACTGCCTGTCATTCACCATTGCCTTCCTCTTCATCTGTTAGTGAGCTCTCAGCTGTTTCAGTATGTCTGTCCATATCTCACACAGCCACTTGTTGGATTTATCTCCATTGGCACTACATTACTTGTTCCAAGACGGCTCTCGGCCAAAACTGATGGGACTTGGCCATTACGATATTGGTTGTCACGTTTTTAGGACTGTTTTGATCCCATTCTTCGTAACCAATCAGATGGAAGTGCGCCCCTTTGACTCTTTCTGATATCAAAATACATAAGAATTACGACATGCTAGTGGGTACTGATATCCAATGACAACAGTTGAAAATTTGTGTAGGACCTGAATTCGAACTTGGGTCTCCTGCTTGCTAGGCAGATGCCCCGACCACTGAGCCATCCAGACACGGTGGTTATCGCGACTATATGGACTACCCTAGCACGCCTCTCGCCAGACCCAAATTCTCAGTTTATGTGCACACTACTAGCATAGCGCCCCTGCCCATTATACTCGTTACTCCCGGCGTTTCGCCTATTCCCATAAGAATTCGAACGTGGTGTTCATCTGCACTGTAGGGCTCGTTGACCATTCTCGCCTTAACCACACATATGGTGTCTGTTCGTTCGGACATGCCTGAGCGACCAGACACCACATGTATCTGACTGACATGTTTCGCGGCAAACTGTAAGCATGCGGCTGACCTTTGCCATGTCCTCTACTGTCATTCCATACTGCTCCATGTCTGTGTCAGTAGTTAGATGAGCCAAATTATCTCGCACGCGTTCGTGGTGCTCGCTTCCTACGCCAGTGTTTTCTCACGTCTCTCTTTTGTTTCTCCTTCATTTAGAGCAAAATGTGGTCGCACCTGCTCCACAGTTTCCATTATCGTGCAAATTATATGTCTATGAAGTTGCCGGTCGCTGTGGCCGAGCGGTTCTACGCGCTTCAGTCTGGAGCAGCGCGACCGCTACGGTCGCAGGTTCGAATCCTGCCTCGGGCATGGATGTGTGTGATGTCCTTAGGTTAGTTAGGTTTAAGTACTTCTAAGTCTAGGGGAGTGATGACCTCATATGTTTAGTCCCGTAGTGCTTAGAGCCATTTGGACGATCTGAACTATGTACTTGAAGCGTTAAGCGCTGCATCTCGATTTCCTAATGGTTTGCAACACATTTCACTTCGTTCCTTAGCTTCTTGTTAATTGTCTGGCCAATGCCACTGTCAGGCGTATGTTGTAAATCAAGTTGCGCTATGTTAACGTATCTAGCCTTCTTGTCACATCTTCTACCAGTAGAACTACTTCTTCTGGCCTTCCGTGTCAATGACTTGGTATTCTTTTCCATGTGTTGTTGTGTCTTACTTAAATGCGTATTATACATCCCTCCGATCTCTGTCCTTTTCCCATATAGCTGCGTGTTTCTTTCCCTTCTCCTGTTTGAGCTCCTTGACTACCGTTTGTTGCTTTTGATGAAGACTTGCGATAAATTTCTTTTGGCTTTTTGAAACAGACAGTTTAAATTATTCGTATATCCTCGTTTTTTCCTGAGTGTTTTTAATTTCTTCCCTAAGTTCATCATTATTTTCTTCTTTACTTTCCTGAAATTCCTTCGCAGTTTTTCCTTCCCTTTGGTTCAAGTCTTTCGTAATGTTCTCTTGACAGCCATTTAATTCTTTCATCACTTTAAGTGGCGCCACTGTAAGCAGCAACTGTCTGTTATCTAAAGAGGGCTTATGCTCGGTTTTACTACTATGTGTGGATCTCTTTAGATGCTCC
Organism: Schistocerca serialis cubense; assembly: GCF_023864345.2. Taxonomy (NCBI): domain Eukaryota; kingdom Metazoa; phylum Arthropoda; class Insecta; order Orthoptera; family Acrididae; genus Schistocerca; species Schistocerca serialis. The sequence goes on from NC_064648.1 coordinate 110,583,871, forward strand.
ATTTTTTCTATCTGTGCTGTTTCGGTTTCACTCACACCTAACTCCATCGTTAGTTCCATGTCTATCGATTCTTTCTCAGTCACGTCCTCAAAATCGAAATGTTTGAATACCGCACTATCATATTCTCCTTCTTTATCATGACAAGCTCCCACATTATCCATTTGTATTTGATTTCTTATCAACTACTTTTTTTAAGATTTAAATGAAGCCTAACATTCTCTATGCACAGACTTGGTCACACACGTAATGGCTCAAAAGTTTCCTCTATTGCAGCGATTTCAAGCTCTGTGAAATTGGTGCGTCTGCAATACTTCTTTCTCTTTCTGCACCTTTTGATAGCTGTGCAGTGAAGTGGTTCTGAACTTGGGCTGCTCCCAGTCCGTTGTCGTGTTGGTCGTTTCGAACTGCTGTAGTCTAAGCTGCTGTATTTTACACGATTTTACGACGGTACCAATCTTTTTAACGTTTTGGAGTAGAGACACTTCATTCTGTTATTCGAAACGGTTTCTCACTATTGCCTTAATATTATTCTTCAGCAAAAAGAAAACCCCTTATAGTCTGCCAGACGAACAAAGGGTATTGACAGTTCATGCGGCCTGTTCGCAATGTTGCTGGATGTGGCGTACTGCACCGTGGTCGCCATAATCACGCAGTCTAGCGAAAAAAATAAAAACCGTGTGAGTAAACAGGTCCTATCCCTAAGTGTAAATTTATTTACATTTACCAATTTTAACATACAAATAAGAAATTGAGATGAGTTACATATCCAAACTTATTTGCTATTGACCTACTTCAGAACAGAAATGCAAAGCAGTTTTGCATTATTGTGGGGCATTCGTAATTTTTGTTGTTGTTGAATATTTGTGTTGTACTACGCCTGACGGAATAATTTATCAATAAATTAACAGTTATCATCTGTTGTGAACAGGACAGTAAAGCATGTCCGGAGTTATTGGCGTCGGATGTTGCCTTTCAGCATCCCTAAAGATGTCGGTCGATCACGGTACACTTGCGACTTCAGGTAACCCCAAAGCCAATAATCTACAATGGTATGAACGGTTGATGGCACGCGCACCTCCTCAATTCCAGTCATGGTAATGGAACAACTTCACTTGCAAATCTGATTTCGAGTGGTTTTCTTCTGCATAGCTCGAGCTATCGTTGGCATTAATCCTAGTTTCATTTTTTTTTTAGTCATAAGTCTTCTGATTGGTCTGATACAGCCTGCCACGAATTCCTCTCCTGTGGCAACCTCTTCATACGCGAGTAGCACTTGCAACGTACGTCATTAACTATGTCTTGGATGTATTCCGATCTCGGTCTTCCTCTACAGTTTTTGCACTCTACAGCTCCCTCTAGTACCATAGAAGTCATTCCCTTATGTCTTAATAGCTGTCCTGCCATTCTGTCCCTTATTCTTGTCAGTGTTTTGCACATATTCCTTTCCTCTTCGATTCTGCTCAGAACCTCCTCATTCTTTGCCTTATCAGTCCACCTAATTTTCAACATGCGTCTGTAGCACCACAAATGCTTCGACACTCTTCTGTTCCTATTTTTCCATAGTCCATGTTACATGCTGTGCTCCAAACGTACATCCTCACAAGTTTATTCCTCAAAGTAAGACCTATGTTTGATGCTAGTAGACTTCTCATGGCCAGGAATACCGTTAATGCCAGTGTTAGTCTGCTTTTGATGTCTTCTTTGCTCCTTCTGTCATCTGTTATATTACTACCTAGATAGTATAATTCTGTAATTTCATTTACTTCATGACCATCAGTCTTAATTTTAAGTTTCTCATTGTTCTCATTCCTGCCCTCTCTAATTACTTTCGTCCCTCTTCTATTTCTCGTCCATCTATGTTCTGTACTCAGTAGACTGCTCATTAGATTCAGTATATCTTGTCTTACTTCTTCACTTTCGTTGAGGGTCACAGTGTCGTCAGCGAATCTTATCTTTGATATCATTTCACCTTGAATTTAATTTCCACTTTGAAACTTTCTTTTATTTCCATCATTGCTTTTTAAGTGTTCAGATTCAACACTAGGGGCGAAAGACTACATCCCTGTTTTACATCCTTTTTAGTCAGAGCACTTCGTTCTTGATCTTCCGCTTTTATTATCCCCAAATGGCTCTTGTACATGTTGTGTTTTAACCATCTCTTCCTATAGCTTACCCCTTTCTCGCACTTGGCTGCTCTTGCAGAATTCGGAATTGTGTAGACGATATTCTTCTGAAAGTCGGATAATATATCGCCATACTTGAATATTTTACACACAGCAATGTGAATAATCGTTTTGTTCCCACTTTTCCCAATGATTTTACAAATTCTGATGAAATGTTATCCATCCCTTCTGCCTTATTTGATCTGAAACCGTGCAGTGCTCTTTTAAATTCTCACTCTGATGCTGGATCCTCTATATGTTCCCCATCGACTTCTGTTTCTCCTTCAATCACACAAGAGAAGACTTCCCCCTCATAGAGGCCTTCAGTGTACTCTTTCCACCTATCCGCTCTCTCCTCAGCATTCAACAATGGAATACCCGTTGCACTCTTGTGTCGCCACTACATACTGAGGTACTCTTCAGACAATCTTTTCTTATCCGATTTCATCAGATTTTTCACGTAGCATATCTGTAAAATTCGTGCGTTAGTCAGCTCTACAGGTAACTAATATAAGAACTGCTTCGATGGCTCTCTTTAATCCGATCTGGTGGGGACCCTTACCACTTACCTACACTTTAGTAGGTGTCTACCAGTAGAGCGAAATCGACTACTCGGCTTTTCTGCAACTGAGGCTCTGTGTTACTTCCATTTCATATCACTCTGCAACGTTGTGCTCAAATGTCCAATCAACGTGTCTGTGTCAAGCAGCCCATCGGTAATGCTGTACTCGAGCATTACAGGACTGTTTTTCCTGCTCACTTGCATTAGCTTACATTTTCTACATTTAGAGCTGACTGGCACTGATCACGGCTCATAAGTCTAGGTCGTCCTGTATCCACCAAGAGTCACCCACCGACGACACTCTCCTGTATACTAAAGCACTGTCAGCAAACAGCACAGACTGATGCTCACCCCGCCCGTCAGACCGTTCGTGGATGCACAGAACAAGAGCAGTCCTGACACGCTTCTCTGTAGAACACTCACCGTCCAGGAGAACGTAATGGATGTTCCTAGTGAATATAAAAAACCTCATTCGGTAAAATTTTCTTTATAAACGACCCAGATATTTCAAGATATCTCCTCTGATTTTACTTTTATGTCAACCTCAGACACAAAAAGTGGGGCAGACTCATTTTGCCTATCTGTAACTCGTGAGATCAATGATGCCAGCTAGAGTCCTTCAAATGTGCAAGACTAGAGACATGTTCAGCAATGGGCGTTAACATGCAAATGGCGAACAGCAAACGAAAATTTTGAGTAGAAGCGAGCAACAACACGACAGGCAAAAGCAACAAAAATGCCAAACTTAAATCCATTACGTGCACAAATAGTTCACATAACTTTTCTCATGTGGTGCGGTTTTTCCCTTTGCTTACGTATCCACACCGTCGTAAGACGTTTCGGTGTTCCTCACAGCACTAGTACCGAGTAAGATTTTGGCACAACAGTCAACGATCTCACCTTCATATTTCCGAAAATCGCTCAAAAGGTCGAATAAAATCTTCCAAGTCTCCCTATCGCGTTAGGTGGAGAGTGACACAGTTGCCAGCCGTAGAACACTTTATGTAGACATAGTGCCGTGCTCTCTTAGGTTCAAATGTTTGTAGCGTAACTATCGAAAAATATCTGCTGCTACCTTCCCTGACGGTATAGGCTGTGATTTGTGTGTGTTTTGTAAGAGATCGTTGGAATTTACTGTGCATTACTGTTGAAAGTGCCATTGTTGTTGTTGTGGTCTTCAGTCCTGAGACTGGTTTGAGGCAGCTCTCCATGCTACTCTATCCTGTGCAAGCGTTTTCATCTCCCAGTACGTACTGCAGCCTACGTCCAACTGAATCTGCTTAGTGTATTCATCTCTTGTTCTCCCTCTACGATTTTTACCCTCCACGGTGCCCTCCAATACTAAATTAGTGATCTCTTGTCGCCTCACAACATCTTCTAGTGAAGTTGTGCCACAAACTCCTCTTCTCCCCAGTCCTATTCAATACCGCCTCATTAGTTATGCGATCTACCCATCTAATCTTCTGCATTCTTCTGTAGCACCACATTTCGAAAGTTTCTGCTCTCTAAAGTGCCACATAAAACTGAATGTATAGTCATTCGCTGACAATAATTTAAATATTATGTAACAGCAGTCTGTAAGTGTAAGCTAAGACCGGCTGCTGCTTGTGAATGTTATGCAAAGGATTTGAACAATTTGCTCTCTGCCTCAGGTTAACCAAACAAATGATCACCGACTCGACAGATGGATTAAGGGCATGGAACGTGTGAGAGACATGCTGCACACGAAACTGAGCGGTTGGGTACTCGACATGCAATCCGTCAGCGAGCTGATAGCGCATGGCAAGGTGGAAGAATCTAAGAACTGGCCTGGAAAGCATATACACAGGTATAAACTAAAATACATTCAAGCTTTTGTGGAACTCATTATAATTTGCGAATGTTTATTTCACTGTCACTGAAACGTATACTTCCCTGTAACGCAGACTACTGAGAATACACAGATCAGCCAGAACATTATGACCACCCACCTACTGTGGATATAAGCCCGTCTAGGCGACAACAGCGTCACGTGGCGAGGCATGACTGCTAGACACATACACGCGCAGTGTGCGTAGTGGCTGTGAGCTGGCTGCCTCTGTGCAGAATGGGGAGTTTGACCGAGGGCAGATTGTGATGGAACAAGCGCTTTGGAGACTGATCGACTTGTCAAGTGGTCGATCCGTGCTGTAGCCATTGTCTATAAAACGTGGCGAAACCAAGATGGGAGATTGGGCGGCCACCCCGTATTACAGATGTTGGTCGCTGTAGGCTGGGCAGACTGATAGAATGGGATCGGTGGCGAACTGTTGCGAAACTGACGTCAGACTTTAATGCTGGGGAGAGTACTATTGTCTCTGAAAACACGGTGCACTGAACACTCATAACGATGGTCCTGCACAGCCCGCAGACCCACTCATGTGGGTACTTTTTATTTTTTTATTTATTTCACTATGAGACTTAACTTCTAAGGTCATCAGTCTCCTAGAACTTATAACTACTTAAACCTAAGTAACCTAATGACATCACAAACACCATGCCCGGGGCAGGACGACGGTTCAATCCCGCGACCGGCCATCCTGATTTAGGTTTTCCATGATTTCCCTAAATCGCTCCAGGCAAATGCTGGGATGGTTCCTTTGAAAGGCAACGGCCGACTTCCTTTCCCATCCTTCTCTAATCTGATGAGACCGATGACTTGCTGTTTGGTCTCTTCACCCAGACAACCAAGCCAAACCTGAGGCAGGATTCGAACCTCCGACCGTAGCGGTCACGCGGTTCCAGACTGTAGCGCCTAGAACCGCTCGGCCACCCCAACCGGCCCATGTGAGTACTGCTCGAGCGTTTGGCATCCCTATCAGATGGGATTGAGGGAGGACATAGAAGCAATTCAGAGGTGGGCTGCTACATTTGTTACTGGTAGTTTTTTTATCATTATCATGATACAATGTAACCTACTACCTAAATACATTAGTAGGTCCTATTTTTAACTATTACAATATTCTATCTGCAGCTATTATTATGTTTAACATTACAGGTTTCTATTGTGATCCTTCACCACTATGGGGGTTATTCTACTATACTATACTAAGTTATTGTTTTAGTGTTACCTTGATTTTACTGGTAGGTTTGATCATCATGCGAGTGTTACAGAAATGCTTCAGGAACTCGGGCGGGAGTCTCTGGAGGAAAGGAGGCGTTCTTTTCGTGAATCGCTACTCAGGAAATTTAGAGAACCAGCATTTGAGGCTGACTGCAGTTCAATTTTACTGCCGCCATCTTATATTTCGCGGAAACACCACAAAGACAAGATAGGATAGATTAGGGCTCGTACAGAGGCATATAGGCAGTAATTTTTCCCTCGTTCTGTTTGGGAGTGGAACAGGGAGAGAAGATGCTAGTTGTGGTACGAGGTACCCTCCGCCATGCACCGTATGGTGGATTGCGGAGTATGGATGTACATGTAGACATGTGCTAATGTTAGCACCACGACATCATGAACTACGAGTGAAATGGGCACGGGAATATCGCATTCGACGTTTCATGCTGGCAGAGTGTTGTATGGTCTGATGAATTTCGATACCTTCCTCATCACACGCCAATGGAAGAATGCGATTCCGTCGTCTTCCAGACGAGCAGCTACTTGACACCTGTATGGTGGCATGGAGACAGGCTGGCAGCGTCTCCATTATCCCCTGGAGAATATTCACCTGGACATCCATAGCTCAGTGGGGCTCTTAAGAGGCACCACGATGCCCAAGGCGTATAGTACACTGTTTGCCGAGCACCCACCCATGACGATCATGTTTCCCGACAGCAGCGGCATTTTTCAACCAGATAATGCGCCGTGTCACAGGTGAAGGAGTGTGATGGAGAGGTTCGAGAAAGAATTTTTAGCCTATTGCAGCCCCGTCGGCAACTGTGGAAGACTAATATTTTGAAGGATCATACTCAGTCTGGTCTTTACCAGGTTTCGGCTAAATTAATCTAGCCTTCTTCAGAAGCATAAAATTATTGTAACATGTCAGAGTAAGGCACAGTTAACATTAAAAATTAAAACCTATAGTACCGTGGCAACTCTTCACCATACGGTCAGTTAGCAGCGGCAACTAGGTTGGCACTGACCGTTGCACGCGGAATTGCACTGAACACATAGCAACTCGTGCGCGTGCGCATACGGAGAATCAAGGCTGTATATCTTTGGCTGTCTGTATATCACGTGTTGGGAGCTGATAACTGTAATTGTAAGTAAACTAGGCGTTATGTAGATGAAGTCCCTATGTGTATTATCTATACGAAAATTGCATTAAATGGTAGAAAATTTACTTGGTTGGGTATATAAAGTTTAAGGATTACCTCTACACATATGGTCATCGTGTAAAGTATCTCCACCGAACATGCCTAATAGCGAGCACCTTACTTGTCTCACTTATTTAAAACCTTAACCACTATCTAAAATTTAATTTGGGTGTAACTGGGCATACAACGCCCCTGTCTTCACACGTAGCTGGTATTGACCGACATAGGTCAAGCGTCCCCCCCCCATGAACCATGGACCTTTCCGTTGGTGGGGAGGCTTGCGTGCCTCAGCGATACAGATAGCCGTACCGTAGGTGCAACCACAACGGAGGGGTATCTGTTGAGAGGCCAGACAAACGTGTGGTTCCTGAAAAGGGGCAGCAGCCTTTTCAGTAGTTGCAAGGGCAACAGTCTGGATGATTGACTGATCTGGCCTTGTAACAATAACCAAAACGGCCTTGCTGTGCTGGTACTGCGAACGGCTGAAAGCAAGGGGAAACTACAGCCGTAATTTTTCCCGAGGGCATGCAGCTTTACTGTATGATTACATGATGATGGCGTCCTCTTGGGTAAAATACTCCGGAGGTAAAATAGTCCCCCATTCGGATCTCCGGGCGGGGACTACTCAAGAGGATGTCGTATCAGGAGAAAGAAAACTGGCGTTCTACAGATCGTAGCGTGGAATGTCAGATCCCTTAATCGGGCAGGTAGGTTAGAAAATTTAAAAAGGGAAATGGGTAGGTTGAAGTTAGATATAGTGGGAATTAGTGAAGTTCGGTGGCAGAAGGAACAAGACTTCTGGTCAGGTGACTACAGGGTTATAAACACAAAATCAAATAGGGGTAATGCAGGAGTAGGTTTAATAATGAATAGGAAAATAGGAATGCGGGTAAGCTACTACAAACAGCATAGTGAACGCATTATTGTGACCAAGATAGATACGAAGCCCACACCTACTACAGTAGTACAAGTTTATATGCCAACTAGCTCTATAGATGACGAAGATATTGAAGAAATGTATGATGAAATAAAAGAAATTATTCAGATTGTGAAGGGAGACGAAAATTTAATAGTCATGGGTGACTGGAATTCGAGTGTAGGAGAAGGGAGAGAAGGAAACATAGTAGGTGAATATGGATTGGGGGACAGAAATGAAAGAGGAAGCCGCCTTGTAGAATTTTGCACAGAGCACAACATAATCATAACTAACACTTGGTTTAAGAATCATGAAAGAAGGTTGTATACTTGGAAGAACCCTGGAGATACTAAAAGGTATCAGGTAGATTATATAATGGTAAGACAGAGATTTAGGAACCAGGTTTTAAATTGTAAGACATTTCCAGGGGCAGATGTGGACTCTGACCACAATCTATTGGTTATGACCTGTAGATTAAAACTGAAGAAACTGCAAAAAGGTGGGAATTTAAGGAGATGGGACCTGGATAAACTAAAAGAACCGGAGGTTGTACACAGTATCAGGGAGAGCGTAAGGGAACAAATGGCAGGAATGGGGGAAAGAAACACAGTAGAAGAAGAATGGGTAGCTTTGAGGGATGAAGTAGTGAAGGCAGCAGAGGATCAAGTAGGTAAAAAGACGAGGGCTAGTAGAAATCCTTGGGTAACAGAAGAAATACTGAATTTAATTGATGAAAGGAGAAAATATAAAAATGCAGTAAGTGAAACAAGCAAAAAGGAATACAAACGTCTCAAAAATGAGATCGACAGGAAGTGCAAAATGGCTAAGCAGGGATGGCTAGAGGACAAATGTAAGGATGTAGAGGCCTATCTCACTAGGGGCAAGATAGATACCGCCTACAGGAAAATTAAAGAGACCTTTGGAGATAAGAGAACGACTTGTATGAATATCAAGAGCTCAGATGGAAACCCAGTTCTAAGCAAAGAAGGGAAAGCAGAAAGGTGGAAGGAGTATATAGAGGGTCTATACAAGGGCGATGTACTTGAGGACAACATTATGGAAATGGAAGAGGATGTAGATGAAGATGAAATGGGAGATATGATACTGCGTGAAGAGTTTGACAGAGCACTGAAAGACCTGAGTCGAAACAAGGCCCCCGGAGTAGACAATATTCCATTGGAACTACTGACGGCCGTGGGAGAGCCAGTCCTGACAAAACTCTACTATCTGGTGAGCAAGATGTATGAAACAGGCGAAATACCCTCAGACTTCAAGAAGACTATAATAATTCCAATCCCAAAGAAAGCAGGTGTTGACAGATGTGAAAATTACCGAACTATCAGCTTAATAAGTCACAGCTGCAAAATACTAACACGAATTCTTTACAGACGAATGGAAAAACTAGTAGAAGCCAACCTCGGGGAAGATCAGTTTGGATTCCGTAGAAACACTGGAACACGTGAGGCAATACTGACCTTAAGACTTATCTTAGAAGAAAGATTAAGGAAAGGCAAACCTACGTTTCTAGCATTTGTAGACTTAGAGAAAGCTTTTGACAATGTTGACTGGAATACTCTCTTTCAAATTCTAAAGGTGGCAGGGGTAAAATACAGGGAGCGAAAGGCTATTTACAATTTGTACAGAAACCAGATGGCAGTTATAAGAGTCGAGGGACATGAAAGGGAAGCAGTGGTTGGGAATGGAGTAAGACAGGGTTGTAGCCTCTCCCCGATGTTGTTCAATCTGTATATTGAGCAAGTAGTAAAGGAAACAAAAGAAAAATTAGGAGTAGGTATTAAAATTCGTGGAGAAGAAATAAAAACTTTGAGGTTCGCCGATGACATTGTAATTCTGTCAGAGACAGCAAAGGACTTGGAAGAGCAGTTGAATGGAATGGACAGTGTCTTGAAAGGAGGATATAAGATGAACATCAACAAAAGCAAAACAAGGGTAATGGAATGTAGTCTAATTATGTCGGGTGATGCTGAGGAAATTAGATTAGGAAATGAGGCACTTAAAGTAGTAAAGGAGTTTTGCTATTTGGGGAGCAAAATAACTGATGATGGTCGAAGTAGAGAGGATATAAAATGTAGGCTGGCAATGGCAAGGAAAGCGTTTCTGATGAAGAGAAATTTGTTAACATCCAGTATTGATTTAAGTGTCAGGAAGTTATTTCTGAAAGTATTTGTATGGAGTGTAGCCACGTATGGAAGTGAAACATGGACGATAAATAGTTTGGACAAGAAGAGAATAGAAGCTTTCGAAATGTGGTGCTACAGAAGAATGCTGAAGATTAGATGGGTAGATAATATAACTAATGAGGAAGTATTGAATAGGATTGGGGAGAAGAGAAGTTTGTGGCACAACTTGACCAGAAGAAGGGATCGGTTGGTAGGACATGTTCTGAGGCATCAAGGGATCACCAATTTAGTATTGGAGGGCAGCGTGGAGGGTAAAAATCGTAGAGGGAGACCAAGAGATGAATACACTAAGCAGATTCAGAAGGATGTAGGTTGCAGTAGGTACTGGGAGATGAAAAAGCTTGCACAGGATAGAGTAGCATGGAGAGCTGCATCAAACCAGTCTCAGGACTGAAGACCACAACAACAACAACAGGTCAAGCGTATTAATTAAAATGTGACTGAGGGTACAACGTCTCCGTCATCAAGCTTACGTCCTATTGACCGAGATAGGTCAAGTATATTAAAATATAGTCTACGATGTACGTTAGAAGGGAAATATTTTCTATAGGTAACATTGTGAGTAAGACGATACAAGTGTAACGTTATCGTTATCATTACAAGGGCAATATTTAGAGCAACTAAGTTCTACTTTACTTTGCTGCACAACTCTTAAATTCATCTATGCTAATGACCGACATGGGTCGTGCATATCAATTGGAGTGTGGCGGAGGTTACAACATCTCCGTCATCACGCTTATGTGCTATTGACCGACATAGGTCAAGTGTACTAACATATAATCTACAATGTACCTTTGACGGGAATATTCTTCCACAGGTATCATTGTAAGTAACGCGATATGCTCGTAAGGTTACAGTATCATAGAAAGGAGAAGTATTTAAAGCAGATAAATTTTACTTATTGTGCTGCATAATTGTTAAATAGCGTCCAAACTCTCCTGAAAGAGTAGTGGGCCAAACTTAAATTTAAAGGGAACCGCGAGGCTTGATGTCTGAACATGGTATGCGGTAAATTAAACCAGATAAATTAAACCAGACGTAACAAAGATTTGAAACCTTCGAAAAAGATTTTTATTTCTCAGCAGCAGCTCATCGTTCAGAAGGTTTTCTGCATTGGATAGCAAGTATTTAAAAATCTGCATCTCCTCTAGACTATCTAGCCTTGTTCCTTTTATCCCGCAGTGCAACAGCTCACTATTAGTTGGAGGATTGGGTGCGTGGGCCATTTGGACGAGGTGCTCGGAGAAAGTCGAACCCCGTGTGCCGTCATCACCACTCGTTGGCAGATGCTCTTTATATGTTGCTGACAACGTTCTCCCTGTTTGGGCAACGTAAGAGTTAGGGCACTCACCGCATGTGATTTTATATACCCCGGAGAGAGGCAGTTTGTGCTTAGCTCTTTTTAAAGAGTGGATTAAATTTTCCTTAAGACTGTTGTTGGTAGAATATGTTGCCTTATAACCATGCTTCTTTAGAATTCGCCCTATTCTGTATGAAGCTTTACCTGTAAAGGGAATGGAGATTACGTTTGCGTGGTTATCATCTGACGTGGTACCTAAAGTAGAGGAAGTCGTGCTTCTCTTGTTATTTAATCTCTTCTTATAGAGTTGTCTTACAATGTCTGGTTTATACCCTTTATTTTCGGCTATCACTTTGAGTGTTAATAATTCGTTCTCCAATGCCTTAGCAGAAAGGCGAATACCGAGCGCTCTATGCAAACTGGAATGAAAGAAGGCCAGTTTATGACACTGCAGGTACACAGAGTCAGTTGGTATGATATTGTCACAGAAGGTACATTCACTATAGGTTTTAATTTTAATGTTGACTGATCCTTACTCTGGCATGTTATAGTAATTTTATGCTTCTGAAGAAGTCTAGGATAATGTAGCCGAAACCAGGCAAAGACCAGAAAATTTGAGCAACTGAGGCTGATCCTTCAAAATATTAAAAAAGTATTAGGTACGAGAAACACGATGGCGATTTACAGTTGACGTGCTGGTCCTCCATCTCGTCAGATTTGAACCTGATCGAACACACCTGGAATGTGATTCAACGTCGCGTCAGAGCTTATCGCCGTCCTCCCTGGAATTTACGAGAATTTCGTGGCTTGTGTGTGCAGATGTTATTCCAACTCCTTCCAGCAACCTACCAAGGCCTCACTGCTTTCATTCAAAATCACGTCGCTGCTGTTCTCTGTGCCAAAGTTGGACGTACGTGTATACGATTCAAAATATGGTGAACAGTAGTGGAGGAGGGGATTACTGCAAATAGCCATTTACAAAATTTTGGAATTCCGTTTAGTCTTAAATTTTTGGCTTGGTGTTTTATCTGAAAATGGGCGACGTACTGTGCAACAGGTGATCAGAGCAAATCGTGACAGTGAACGATGTTATAACACTGATTACAAATAACACCTTTCTGGATAGCTAAATTCACTTAATTTACGGAAACCTGCGGTCCTGACTCGAAACCTGTATACAGGTACCACACGAGGAAACAAAGTTATCACCTCCAGGAGAAGCGACGCTAATACGCTACCGTCATCTCCATCCATAGACAATGGCTCCAGTTTGTCGAGGAAGGAAGTCCACAAGCCATGTTTCTCCCAATAAACAAAGGGAATGGCTGAGCAGCGATGAGGGGTGAACCAAAAATAGGGAGATGTCGGAAAAATATGGGCAGTGAGGTAGGACACGGCCACGAATTTTTTTATTTTGTGCTTTTGCTGCAGTGTTTCAATCTGTTCTCAACATACAGCTGTCAGCGCGCGTCTGGTTTCAGTCCGGCCTGTGGTGGAATCTCCAGGGAAAGACAGTGAAGGGCCGCCCGTGATACATTTTCGGGTATTCGACATTCTCTTGTTCGCTTTTTTCCAGTCTGACTTCTTCCTAACTTAGCCGATATATGCCAAGTTCAAGTAATTCAGACTTTTTAACATTTTAAAATGAGCAAACAAATGGTGACTTAGATTATTTAGTGTAAGAGCCGGCCGGAGTGGCCGAGCGGTTCTAGGCGCTACAGTCTGGAACCGCGCGACCGCTACTGTCACAGGTTCGAATCCTGCCTCGGGTGTGGATGTGTGTAATGTCCTTAGGTTAGTTAGGTTTAAGTAGTTCTAAGTTCTAGAGGACTCATGACCTCAGCAGTTAAGTCCCATAGTGCTCAGAGCCATTTGAACCGTTTCATTTTTAGTGTAAGAGACAAAACCTATGTATACGAAATCAACCGTCAAAACTATTTTTGGACAAGTATGTAAAAAGGCTCGCTAATAGGGGTTTGTGAACATTAATATAATTAATTTCAAACGTTCTAATGGCCTGTTAACATTAGTTAATAGTTCTGGTCCATTGAGCCCGTAATTGGTCACTGCAAGTCCTGATACCTACAGTGAATTAGCTGCAGTCAGTTGTGTTTTAGGCGTTTATTATTCCATGGTGCCATTTCAAGAGGCAGGGCATCCGATTTTCAGATGTTTACTTTTGTTTAAGAGTCATCAAAATTGTATCTTTACTAGCAGCGCTACAGAATTTTGCGACGGATATTTTTAAGATAGCAGTTGTAAAATACCGTAAGTAAAGAAACTTCGCACTCGACGTGTGAGTAAACGTAAACGTCTGAAAGTAGCGTAGATACAAAATAAATGTGCTCCCTAAAACGCATGTTTTGAGACCCACTTTGTTGGTGTGGCGTATCGCAAAACCGGTGTCATTCATATCAGTGCTTTATTCCACGAACAGTGTCATGGGCAATACAGTTTTGATTTTACGAGCGCTGCTGTCACGTCACGGGACCAGCCTGCCCGTGAGCTTAAGTAAGTATGTGAATAGCGTCTACGAGTCACCAAAGATTACCCACGTCTGTTACAGTGCGTAAACACTGCAAGTTGGAAGCGAGAGCGCAGTGGAAACATCCCTCCACTAGTGGACATATGGTGCCATGTCACGGTCAAGTTGGCAGGACAGTGAGTTTGTCTTGGAAATAGCAGGCGAAAATATTACTTTTACGTAGATTGTCAGGAGGTGTTGATTTCCGAGATGGAGTTCACAGGACTATGACTTGTAAGTGTGTGGTAAGCCGCCCAGTGCTCACTTGAGTTTGTGGATGGTGTTGTAATGAGTTTAAAGCATGTCTGTCGCAGGCCTCTTTTTCCATTAAGGATGTTGCGGTCGTGTCTTCATAGTTGCCAATGATGTGTTGTGTGTCCCAGTCTTGGATGCAGAAGAAGAGAGATTACTGCTTCATTTCTATGTGTTTGTATGCGTGTGTGGGAGGTAGTGGCAGCTTCAGTCAAGCTTTCTTGCAGGAAGAAAGTGGTACTGGAAATCCTCGTGATGTGGAGGGTCGCTAGGTTGCTCCCAATTTGGGTATAGATAATCTCCCAGTAGGCATCCCAGATTTTGTCGTGGTGTTATTGCTTTATCGCAGGTAGGTTATTGTGGAGTGGGTGTGAAAGTGGAGAGTGTGGGTAGGATGGGATTGATGGTTGGACTGAATCGTGAGCTAGGCGCGCCGTCCGGAACCGTGCGACTGCTACGGTCGCAGGCTCGAATCCTGTCTCGGGCATGGATGTGTGTGATGTCCTTAGGTTAGTTAGGTTTAAGTAGTTCTAAGTTCTAGGGGACTGATGACCACAGCAGTTGAGTCCCATAGTGCTCAGAGCCATTTGAACCATTTTTTTGAATCGTGAGCATTGCAAACTGGGACAAGGATTTCTGCAGTTATGCATCTGAGGAGGTTGACAGAGGAGTTACTTTGGGGTTGGTGTGTCAAGGAAGCAGACTAGGTCTCCTTAATTTCAGCATGTCCACTGCTATGTACATACAGATCAGCAACAATTTCGTGGGTGGAAAAGTATTGGTCAATGGGGCCAAGGAAATGACATTGGATAGGACAGCTTGTACAAATACAGATAGTTGCACAATTGACTAATAGGATGCTGAAATATATCCTCAGGATGAAGTGTACAGCAGCAAAACTGAACAGAGTATGTACACAAAAGGTATCCACTTGCTACTCTGTATCTCACTACTATGTGCCAATTATGGTTCGATACTCAATATCTGGCATGGCTACTGTGTGTGGGCTATTGGTTCAATGCAGATTGTAGGAAAACACAGAGGTCAGGAAAAAAATGGGCAAGTTGTCAGTTGGACTATTTTCAAATAGTTGTTAAGTAAATGATAATAAACTACTGTGACGGAATTTGGATTAAGAAAAGTAGGATATGGAAGTAGCTAGGCCTAAATGAGGTTGTTTAAATGTTGAAAGCATACTTGGGTGTAGGTGTAGGTAGCAGTTACATCGAGAGGGAATAAACATAGAGCAGCTAGGGACAATGTGCGTAGGGTGTAAGTACTGTTGAGACACTGTTTGGATTCATAAATGTAGACCAGTGGAGTTGATAGACGTAACTAAGGTTAATTTGAAGCCATATTGCTGAAGTTGATAAAATATCAAACACAGAATTAATTTTAGTAGTAGGTGGTGGTTATACTGATATGGAGCACAGACTGGGCAGATGGGGAAAACTGGTGTAGGGTATGGGGATGCTAGAAAAGCGGGATGCTTTGGAAGGCCATGATAACAAATCTGACTATATCTCTGTAAGTTAAGACATTCTTGGTGGAGATGATAAGATTTACAGTGATGACAGCTTGATGGGTTTTTACACTGGTTCGTGGGGCTCTCTGTAGTCAAAATAGTGGAGGGAATTGATTGCATGTAGTTTTGATTTGGATGAATTGGAGTGCTTGAAGTAAATGTAGACTCTGTTTCTGACTAGTTGATCAATTTTGCTAGAGGATTCTGAGAAAAGGCTAAATTAGCAGGACCATAATTGTAGCCAATGAGGATGAAACTTCGAGTTTGTAAGTTGAGGTAGGAGTTGATTTTCTGCATTATCTTCTCGACCACGACCTCAAGGTTGACATTCTTAACTGTGACGGTAAATGTTGGTGAGCCATATGGAACATATTGTTGTTTGTGGAGAGGAGGGGATAGATGTGATGAATGCATGGGAACCAAATGTAGGAGGACTGCTAAGCAGGTGGGTGTACCCGTGGAGATCGAGGGATTTGATAATCAGAACACCTTTCCTAGGCATGATTTAGGATATTTATGAGTTTGGGGAATATCTTTAAACTTCCTGTGATAGACTTTCGGCTTCTGAAATATACATCTCTTTTGCGACAGCATCAAGGTGTTTTGCTCTGGAAGGTGAACTGAAAAGTGGAAGTAGGTAGAAGATGGTGGTTGAGTGCATGTATTGGTTTCATGTCCATGAATTTTGTGAATTCTTTTGTGAGTTCGTTGTCTTTCTTGGGCTGTAGAGTGAATCAGTATCTTCTCTGTATCGTTTGTGTAGTCTTATGAGTGCATGGATGGGGATTTTTCCAATAGGAGGTAGCTCTACTTGTGTTTTGGTATGGAAGTTGGCAGGAGTTTATAGCAGTGGTATCAGTGCCGTGGCGGTGTATATGACTGGAACTTCTGTCACTGGTAAATCGTGGTGGTGATGAGGCTGATCACCATGCTGGGGGTGGCTATGGTTTTGGTGATAGAGCTGGCGACATCACTAGTGATGGAAGGACAGTGAAGGTGATGGTGGAGGTGATGGCGATGGTGCATTTGGCGGCGGTAATGTTGGTTTCAAAATTGAAGTTCGTTGTGGGCGGTATAACACTGTAGAAGACGGGAAAGGATAGGAGACTGTCGGTGAAGGATCACTGGGTGACTGCAGATGAAGGAGCTGAGGTGGTGGCATACGTTACTGTGGTTATTGTTGGTTGGATGTCAAAGTGAAGTCGAAGACGAGAGGTGTATCTAGGGCCTCACAGCGGCAATAGCAACAGTGGAGCTTTGATATCATTCCTCTGGTTCACAGAACACTTTTTTAGATGTATCTGCTACAGTTCTCGTATCATCATTTATTGCAGGTCATCGAAAAATTCCACCGGTACACTTAATTCCTACAGGCGCATAACATCCATAGTAAGGGTTCCAGCACTACTAGCTAAACTAGGCACATTGACGACGCTTGTCTATCGTAGCAGTAGTCTCCCTAGCATTTGTGCAGAGCCTCTGGAAACTCCAGTACTCTGTGACGAGTGCAGAAAGATGGCCACTCACATCGATCCTCATTTCATCAGATTTCATCATACAGTGCATAAAGGCTTATGCTGCTGTACACCAACAAGCATTTAGTAACTTCCACCCAATCAAACGACGGAGGGTCACAGAGGATAAGAAAGGAGATGCGAGCAGGATTCTTGTCATCCAGGAGCAGTCAGAGAGTGTGGTGATTCACACTGAGACGCTAGGCATCGAAACTATTACTTCGGTTGTTAATATTGAGTGATTAAATGTTTATACGCGACTCCAACTAAGCTATTGGCATTATCCACACCGACAGCTTCATAACGATGTTTTCAGTAACCCCAAAATCAAGCTAGCTAATATTTTAATTAGAATTTCACTGAGGTTGTCAGTCATCAGACGACTAAACCAACCAGCCAGAAATATACCCTGTGCGCTCAAGAGCAAAAAATTGAAGACAGCTTTACAGTTAGACGTCGACTAGTACTGAGACTTTGAACGTGCACTCGCTGCGAGTGAATACTTTATATTATTCAAATGAAGTTGAAGTGCGAATCAGCCTCAAGAAACGTTTACTAGGCAGCAGGTGACTAGTTGCTGGAGAGGCACCACGTAGGTCTATGTGCAGAGGACTGATTACGTTTTCTTGTAAAAGTGATTTAGTGAGTTAAATGTGCTGCGGGAAACGTTTGTGTGTGAATTGGTATGTGCGAGTTCGAATTATGATTAAAGTCTTGTGCAGATAATTTTATGAACTTGAAATGGTATTCGATATTTGATGACTAGATTCCGTGAACTTACATTCAAGATTTACCTTTAGACTGGCTCTAAAGACTGTTTTCTCCTTGGTTTTTCTATTAAAAGACAAGGTGGCATCGCATTATTTCGAGGATTTCTTTAAGGT
Organism: Schistocerca serialis cubense; assembly: GCF_023864345.2. Taxonomy (NCBI): domain Eukaryota; kingdom Metazoa; phylum Arthropoda; class Insecta; order Orthoptera; family Acrididae; genus Schistocerca; species Schistocerca serialis. The sequence continues at coordinate 110,601,989 of NC_064648.1, forward strand.
TACATTGAGATCTTTTCGCTTGCCATTCCGTTATTTAAGGGGAGTTAGAACGGAACTTTTTTCACAATTTCGAATTTTTATATCAATATAAAATTAGCAATTTATAAACTCACATGGGAAGTATTTTATTTTGTTTTTTTGAATATAATCTATGCATTTTTGCATGCATTACTTCAAGATCTAGTAAAATTTTTAATTTCTTATATAGAAGGCTGTGGATTTATGTGTTATGAAGGTCATGGCAGAATAGGATGGGCACCAGGTTGAGGAAGTTGAAACACAGTTTTAGAGACAAGAAACTTTCTGATGGTAAAACCATAGGAGGCAGGATGAGAGACAAAATGATTGCTTAACTACAGCAGTATTATGGGATGGCCATTAGAAATAATACTAACGATTTGTTGAAATTAAAGCAGGCATTATCGGTTACATTCTTCGACAGATTGTCCACTTAAGAGAAACCACTACATCACCTTTGCCTCCTGGACCTGGTTCATGGTGCAATTACCACAATGCGCAGTACTCAAACAGTTCATACAGCCTTAAACATTCCATCCCAGCAGCAGTCATGGACATCATAAAACCTGTTTACAGAGACCTGGCAAATCTTGAATTACTGAACAATTGTCTGCATGGTCAGACTCAAAATCCCAAAGAGTAGTTTAATAATCTCATATGGAATCGCATAACAATAAATGTTTTTGTCGGAATGAAGACACTAAAGTGGGGGGGGGGGGGGGCTCAGTGATGCTGTTATTGCTTTTAATGATGGCAACATCGGTAGGGTGAAAGTGCTACAGCATGTGGGAATTAATCCTGGCGCGTGCTGCATCAGAGAACTTGAATGGATGGACGGGGTTCGCATTGAGTATGCAGCTCAGTTGACCAATAAGGAGTCCAGAAAGAAGAAAAGAGGAAAAAACTTGGAAAATGATCGAGAAGATGATATACAGTATGGTGCAGGGTGCCTCTGAGTGACTAAAAGCAAAAAAAAAAGCGTATGTTAAGGGAGTTACAGTCTTTTGAAACTTTAGAAGCCGTTCCTGAAAGTTTACATTTTCTGTTGCATTGTTCTCTAAAAGTCAGAAACTATTTCGAGGAGAGTATTCAAATTTTCAGGGACTAATAACATACATACTGAACTAAAAGAAGAACATAAAGATATGTATAATTAAAATTATTTAGGATAACGTACAAAAAAAGTACCCAAAATTTTAACTGTGTAGTTAAAAAATTGTATTTCCGAAAGCAGTGGCTGAAATGCAACTACTGTAGTTCAGTAGACTCGGAACATACAGTTTAATGCCCTGTAAAAGTTTCATTTCAGTGGGTACAGTGGTTCGTGTAATACAGGGAAGCCAAGTCACTAAATCTAAGATGGTCGGGATAGGGCGTTCCAACTCCTCGTAAATCGGTTGTCTGTTTACACGGAATCACGAGTTTTGGATTGTAGGAATACCAGTTGGAACGTTGAAAGAACTTTGCAAGACGCGAGGTAAGCAAACCTCGTACATGGTGCATCTTTGGACTTTCAGGTGTGCTGGAGTTGCAATGACGATCTTTAAATACTTTACGTAATCAAATCGTACTCTCCTCAACTGCTGCATTAGTAACAGTGGACGGGAGAAACGGAACTATTTGACGTTAGGCTACATTCACGTTCATCAGTTAAACGTCACCTTGCTTTCAGCTGTCGTCCCAGTCTTGATAAATAGCATTATTGGAACTGTTCCATCAGTTAATCCAGAGAACAACCAACTGGCAGATCAAAAATGAGTATTGGAGTGGGACTGGAATCGAAACTGGACTGGCACCCTACTGCAAAACTCGACAGACGCTTTCCTGCACAATGCCGGACTAACACTCTTCGAAGAAAAAATACTCAGGAGAAATGGCGTAGCCACAAGTTGAGTTATTGTTTCCTCAATGAATTTTCACTGTGTACGGAGTGCGAGCTGATTTGAACCTTCAAGGCAGTCTAAAACTGTAAGCTGGACCGGAACTCTATTCCAGAACTTCTGACCAGCACACAGTTTTAAGCTACCAGGAAGTTTCAAATTAGCGTATACTCTGTACAAAATCCATTCAGCAAACATTCCTGCAGGCTGTAGTTCTTTGCAGTATCCTTCCTTCTAAGGGTGCCACTCTTGCAAGTTTCTCAGCAGAGCTTCTGTTAACTTTGCAATACAGAAGAAGAGGTGCTGGCAGAAGTAAAGCTGTGACGATGGGCTGCGATTCGTGACTGTATATCTCAAGCTGTCTCATCTTTCAAGTCATAATTTTATTACACGTAAAGTTAACACAGATTTGTACAAATCACCTTCATGTACAAAAACTTTAAAGAAATTACTTGCATCATTAAGATAAATATCACATGTTGACTTTCTTGCAATACAAGCAAAATTCTTTGTTTTAAGATATATGTTCTGTGGCTATTGATGCATTCTCCAGTTTTATTTGTATGATTTACTTTAGTTCACTCCACATATCAACACAGAACAGATAAAATGATATCTCTCTCTCTCTATATATATATATTATGTTCGGTACAAGGTGTATGGGTATACTTGTACTGTCATTTTTTTCATTTCTTGCTTTATGCAAGCAATTCGAAGGATGTGTTAATAATGATTAAGCCTTAGCTCAGAATTTTTAATTCATTACAATTAAGATTTTTAGTTAAAAGGGGCAAAGGATCTGGGTTCGAGTCCCGGTCTGACACATAGTTTTCATATGGGATGAAGTTTCAAATCAGCATACTCTTTAGCGCTGAGTGAATATTCATCCTTGATAATGTTCCAATCATGCATACACTGTATATGATTTGCCACGTTAATTTTATTGGTTTCTGACTTCTAAGCTCACTGGTTGTGTGTTGCAGGCAGCCGCTGTTGAATGACGGCCTGCTGTCCTATCACGAGCACTACCTCTCCTTCCGTGGCGACTTCAGTGCGCAGTGTGAGGAGCAGCAGCCGCAGGCATACCAGGTGTTCGGCCTGGCCGACGCACTCTACTCCTTCTATCACAGCTACTGGTTCAACAGACTGCGGTACTTCACTTCAAAGTTGACAGTTGTTATCGACATTAACGGTAAGTTCAGTATTACGACTCATTCACTATATGTACTGTATATGCACTGCTGACTGTTGATATATTGTTATTCTATGAATGAGGTTCCAAAATCTGTCTGGATATCCAATCTTAGATCTTCCGTGATTTTCAATCCACCGATAGATAAAATCTGGTGTTTCTTTCATCGTCTCGTTTTCGACTGGTTGGTAGCTTTCCATGTCAGGTAAATACTTCATTTAGAAGTGTTATTGGCTCCTGCAGTACACATTGTAAAAAAACTATGCATGCAAAATGTTGGAGAGTTCAGAGGAAATAAAAAGAAACATATTTAATGTGACAAATATGTCACAGGATCATCGTTTCCCCAAAGTAATAATAATAATAGTAATAATAATAGTAACAACAATACTAGTTATAATTTCCAGATGTATACTCGATATATCAATTTATTTGCCTTCGTCAGCGCTCAAGGGATAACAAATGTAACTGCACAACACCCAATAAATTGTTGTATTGACTATACAGTAACTCACACAAATGAAGGCAGTGTTGGTCAACGGCGATAATATTAAATAACATTCTCAAATAACACGGATTTTAGTTAACAATAAATAAAGTTTACTAATTCTTTTTGTTACCGAACTAACAAAGTTAATATATTGTTCAGAGCTGTGCACCTTGTTAGTAACTACTAAGCACTTCCGGCAGACTACCAAATTATTACAAGTGCAATAAGTTTCGTGTAAAATTACCTGCCAACAGTAATGGAAGACCAGCTCTTGCTCTCGTAGGATAAACTGCCACAATGAATAACCAGCATAAATACTACATCTACATCTCTGCAAATCACACTTAATTGTCTGGCAAGTGCAATCATTTGGTAACTTGCGTAAAATTAGTACAATCCACCTCACGCCAACTCACGAAAATATTCTGTTTTCGGCACTGTCATATGATGTTCTCGCAAGTCCCCAGAATCGTTCTTTCAAGAACCACAAACACTTTTCAGGTCGCACCTCACATACAGCTCAATGATATCCGCATCTGCTCCCTTTCAAGATGCCAAACCAAATGCAGCAGGCCAAGATTGCTGCCAGAAACTTATGCAGTCTGTCTTTCATTTTGTAAATACTCAGAGAACTAATAAACATATATAATTAATATGTATCGAAATCTTCTCAGTTTTCGGATTATGTCTTTAGATCTTTGCTGACTTTTTAAATTTTTGCTATAGTTACTTTTTATTGGTGCAGCAGTTCTGCTATGATAATTTGATGTTGATAAATTACTAACATGTTGAATAGATATGTGAGAATAGTTTATTATATTACTGCTACTTTTGCGTATTTATTATTTATTAGGTGTGAAAACATGCTTTCTGAACCTTGGAAACCACATTGTGGCTTATAATCCAATGTGTAAACACATTGTATCAGTATGTTCTCATACAGAACCTCAAGCTTTATCCGTTGGGAGAGAATTTATAAAAATCACCCAACGAGTTAGAGGGTTATTAATTTTTAAAGTTGGTTTGATAATTAATAAATTCAAAACTGCTGGTCTGGTGAAGAATTAGAGCCACATACACTTCTCCTTACTGTATGTTGGGTTGTTCAAGAGTCTTGTTTCCTCCATGTGTGGCTTGCCCCTCCATGAATTTCTCCACCAGCAGAGAACGCTGGTCATTTCCAGACATTATAAGAAATTGTCAGTTTATCTACTGCATTCCTGCAACTGTGGACACTCTCATTCTACCATGTCCACCAATTACGGAGTCTGAAATCTGTGCTGAACTGAGTGATTGAAGCCTTTGCGCCATCTCCTGGCAAACACTGGGACCAGGGTGCGCAGTGCCACCGAGTCCAGCCAGCAGCCAACGTCCCCCTCCCTCCCTGTTAGCTGTCAGTATACAGGGTGCAAGCAGTCATGGCTGTCTTTAAAAATTCTGGTGTTTAACTGCATATGGCTGTTAGTAATAGAGCTGACTGTGTCTGAGCCCACTCTACATTGTTGCCAGAGCATCCTTCCCCAGTCCCCCCCCCCCCCTGATCACTCCTTTACTCCCTCTCCCCTAATCCTCTAAATCAGTTGGGTAATGGTAAGCTCAAATGTGTGTATCCCATTCGTTCGAGATATAAGTCCAGTCCTCACGGTTGCAAGATTTTGGATGTATAATAATTTGGATGTATAATAATTTATCACCTGTATGAAACAAATAAACTACTTGTCCTCTTATCTGGTATTCATTTATAATCCACTATCACACTACCCCTTATACTTAGAATTATTTTAATTGCTATTTTGTATGATCCCAAAATGTCTCATGGCTGCTCAGACACTTCGACATTACAGTGGATGACATTCATCTACCACTGCAGTGTTAATGTGTAATTATAGCTCTTAAAAAAGTAAGAAGCTTGTTTCTGCGTAACTGGTGTGTTAAAATACTTCGATCTGAACCTATTGAAAATATGATCTGCGAACTATGAAGTCACTATCAGCCTAACATAGAGGAGTATGACACTGTGAGGTTGTTGGATATTACAGAAATTAAAAAATCCTTGTATTAAATTTTTGTACAGGTGTTGTGGTTGGCAGGAGAGCCAACACCGTGTTACTAGACGAGGCCGAAATGCACGCTTTTTAGCTCACGCAGGCTGGCGTGAGGTCTGGAACATGACAAGGAAATTAGAATTTAGAAAAACGGACGTAGCTGGTGGAATACTTAACTTTAATCCGTTAATGATGAACGTCGGTTTTGACAGTACATGATTCACAATATCAATAGTAACTGATAATGGCGCCTTGCTAGGTCGTAGCAAATGACGTAGCTGAAGGCTATGCTAAACTATCGTCTCGGCAAATGAGAACGTATTTTGTCAGTGAACCATCGCTAGCGGAGTCGTCCGTACAACTGGGGCGAGTGCTAGGAAGTCTCTCTAGACCTGCCGTGTGGCGGCGCTCGGTCTGCAATCACTCATAGTGGCGACACGCGGGTCCGACGTATACTAACGGACCGCGGCCGATTTAAAGGCTACCACCTAGCAAGTGTGGTGTCTGGCGGTGACACCACAACAGGTATATAAACATGTTAAAGCGCGCGCACACACACGCACAAGACATTGTAACATTACACTGCTATTCTATGTTTAATAAGTTTCACACCAGCAATGCAACGAACCAAGACTGGGGTAGAATGGGATAGGGATGACTACACCATTATCTATAAACAAAGAAAATGTGGCAAACCGTCTTCCATGTACCAATCGCACCACTATGCCTGCAGCTGTCACGTCATTGGACATGTGTTGCGTGGGCATCACTTCACATAGGTCAGGCCAACAACCACCGGTATGACTTTCTTGGAAAGAACTGTACACAGCCCACTACTTCTTGATGTTTCAAAGGTGTAAAGTTATTTCAATATCGCTGCTGCTAGCAGCACTGCGGGAGAGAGGCATCTACACTACTGGCCATTAAAATTGCTACACCACGAAGATGACGTGCTACAGACGCGAAATTTAACCGACAGGAAGAAGATGCTGTGATATGCCAATGATTAGCTTTTCAGAGCATTCACGCAAGGATGGCGCCGGTGGCGACACATACAACGTGCTGACATGAGGAAAGTTTCCAACCGATTTATCATACACAAACAGCAATTGACCGGGCTTCCCTGGTGAAACGTTGTGATGCCTCGTGTAAGGAGGAGAAATGCGTACCATCACGTTTCCGGCTTTGATAAAGGTCGGATTGTAGCCTATGGCAATTGCGGTTTATCGTATCATGACATTGTTGCTCGCAGTGGTCTAAATCCAATGACTGTTAGCAGAATATGGAACCGGTGGGTTCGGGAGGCTAATTCGAAACGCCGTGCTGGATCCCAACGGCCTCGTATCACTAGCAGTCGAGATGACAGGCACCTTATCCGCACAGCTGTAACGGATCGTGCAGCCACGTCTCGATCCCTGAGTCAACAGATGGGGACGTTTGCAAGACAACAACCATCTGCACGAATAGTTCGACGACGTTTGCACCAGCACGGACTATCAGCTCGGAGACCGTGGCTGCAGTTACCCTTGCCGCTGCATCTGCGATGGTGTACTCAACGACGAACCTGGGTGCACGAATGGCAAAACGTCATTTTTTCGGATCAATCCAGGTTCTGTTTACAGCATCATGATGGTCGCATCCGTGTTTGGCGACATCGCGGTGAACGCACATTGGAAGCACTTATTCGTCATCGCCATACTGGCGTTTCACCCTGCTTGATGGTATGGGGTGCCATTGGTTACACGTGTTGGTCACCTCTTGTTCACATTGACGGCACATTGAACAGTGGACGTTATATTTCAGATGTGTTATGACCCGTGGCTCTACCCTTCATTCTGCGAAACCTTACATTTCAGCAGGATAATGCACGACCTGACGTTGCAGGTCCTGTACAGACCTTTCTGGATACAGAAAATGTTCGACTGCTGCCCTGGCCAGCACATTCTCAAGATTTATCACCAATTGAAAACGTTTCGTCAATGGTGGCCGAGCATCTGGCTCGTTACAATGCGCCAGTCACTTAATGAACTGTGGCATCATATTGAAGCTGCATGGGTAGCTGTACCTATGGACGCCATCCAAGCTCTATTTGACTGAATGCCCACGCGCATCAAGCCCGTTATTACGGTCAGAGGTTGTTGTTCTGGGTACTGATTTCTCAGGGTCTATGCACCCAAACTGCGTGAAAATGTAACTACATGTCGGTTCTAGTATAAAATATTTGTCCAATTATTACCCTTTTATCGTCTGCGTTTCTTCTTGGAGGAGCAATTTTAACTGCCAGTAGTGTACTCTAGTACCAGTAGGCACACGTGCATATACAACTATTTAGCATCTGTACAAACTCTTCAAAGGGAAAAAGGTAGCCCACTGTTCTTTTCTACCAAGTCAACCACCACAGTGAGCAACTGCCGTGCCATTGTAACGTATAATGCATTACAAAATCTATTCTACAAATGTACAGGTGCGAATTTGCTTCCATCTCAGTGATCTTCAATCAAAATTCTCTATATATGAGCAAATGCATGTGCGCACCTGCTAGTGGAAATTAATACTGCGTGTGCGTACCAGTCGAATCATACATGTTCAACATAAGAAAATCATTAAAGGTAGTGAAAAAGAACTACTACATAAAAAAACTCATTACTTATACATGTTGGTCTTATGACCATTTGTCTCTTACACAGGTCAGAGTCAGACTTGTTCAGACACAAGTATATGCTGTCGTACCTTTATGGCATATCTCATGTACAGTGTGTTTCAGTAAGGTCAGGCAAAAATTTAACACGACGTAGAGGATGCTCCACACAACAATTTGAGGTAGAGAACCTGGGACTGGAGAAGCCAGATTAAAGATATAATAGGAATAAAATCACATTTCTATGTGCTTTTTTCATTTACATTAGCTACAGTTAACAACAAGTATCTTCGTTGACACACTGCAAGTACCATTTGTACTGTACCTTAAAAAATGGACTGAAACTGACAGCCATCAATCTCAATGCGAGAATGACATTGGCGAACATGACTCTGACACACACTCCCGCACAAGTGACAGTCAAAGGGATTCTGGTCACGTGACTTCGCAGGCCATGGAATAGGTCCTCCTCTTCCAATCCAGCGACCGGAAAATACAGCCTTGAGATGGTTGTGGACATCCACACTGAAGTGAGGCAATGTACCATCATGTATGCACATCCTCTCACGAACAGCCGAGGATACAACAACTCGGGTAGAACTCTCTGCATGAACGTCAAGTACAGGTGGCCTTCCAGACAGCCTTTGCAGAAGGTATGGCCCAATGAGATTGTCACCTGCGATGTCGGCCCAGATATTCACGTACATGATGGTGTGACTCAACTACAGCATGAGGGTTTTCCTCATCCCACACATGACCATGTTATTCGAAATACCATCACGCTGAAGTGAGGTCTGGTCAGTAAACAACAGGATTTGCAGAAAATTTGGTCGACAAATTCAGTGTCGGAGCAACCACTGACACAGTGTGACCCTTAGTACAAAGTCGGCCACAAGCATTGGATGCACTCATTGTGGATGATATGGGTGTCACTGTTGTTCGTGGAGTACTCGCCACACGCTAGTACGTGCAGCGCCCATTCCCCGTGTAATACGACGAGCACTTGTATTGGGGTCCACTGCAACACATTCCAGCATCTCCTCTTCAAAATCGAGTGTGCGAATGGTCCTCATGTTGCCAGGTCCCTCGTCTTTCTTTCCAATGAACCAGTCTCCAGCATTTGTCGATCGAGAGAAATAAACACTTGTGACAGATGATGGCTGTACCGGTACTGCTCCATCGTATTGTACTGTACGTCTCTGAATAGCACTGAGTAATGAATCGGTATGTCGTTGATTCATAGCACGTTGTATCATGGCACAATGTACTCGTAAATAAGATAGAACAGAGCCACCTTATGGACAAGCAAAGTATACTAAACCTGCATCATGACGTCCTAGTAATCACGCTCGTCCTCCTTGTTTCCTTGCAGAAAATAATGAATGTACATGTGAATAAACAATACAGTATGCGTAAACTTGTACGCGTATTAATTGTAATCAAAGTGGAAAACAGTTATGTTAGACAAAGCGGTAGAGAAATTCACCTCCGTCTCTCCTTAAGCTGGCTTCTCCAACCCCAGGTTCCTTCCTCAAATTGTTCAGTGGGTCATTCTCTATGTCCAGTTACATTTCTGCACGCTCTTACGGAAACACTCTGTAGAGGCCACAGAAATAAGTGAAGACAGATTAGAGCATATATATATATATATATATATATATATATATATATATATATATATATATATATATACAGCCATTCAACGGCATATGTGAAGATTTAGGGGAGCAGTACAGGAATTGTTCATTTTTCCTAGATGCTATTTGAGAGCTGAATGACTTTGCTGTTGATTTTAGGGCAGGGTAGTGTCAGATGTCATTCATTTGTTGTTGGAAGCTGGAAGTAACTTCTTTAATAGGGCAACATTGTTTGGTACACTGCCTTATCTTCTTATGACCAGCAGATAACAGTATTTGTGATAAAAGAAATGTTTATGGCGCTTTTCTCTTACGAATAACAAGATGCACAGTGAGCAGTCCTGCATATGCAAGTACAATGTAACCACCATCTTAAGCAGATTGTAATAGGTATTGCGTAATATTCTCAGCAACAAGTCTATACTAAAAAGAGATTTTCTACGCTATGCCTCTCATCCCTACTACATAGTATTGCTGCATGATGTTGCCTTTCCTATGTTCTTGGCATTAAGAAATGTTTCTTTAAGACTCCAGTCTTTATGATACAAATCCATGCAACCATCATCTTCCTGGTTTTGAAATGCACTTAGCTTTATTGCTATCAGCATTTTTCTTTCTGTAATTTTCGCATCACAATTTGGCAATTGGCCAACAATGTACTCATCACTCTTGATTTTTCTACAGCTGGAAACTACTTTCGCAGTAACAAAACTGGCAAGCTGCTATTACTTACGCATTACAGCAAAGAAAAACTACGTGTTATAAAAGTTCATCCACACCCGTCAGTAGCTCCCATATCAAATAGGTCAGGGACCTCCATATCTTGTCGGTCAGATTCCTAAATGCTAATTCTGTTGTAGCAATCAGAGATTTACGATCACACTGGCGCATGACCAGCAGCCTATATATGTTTTGTAGACACTTAAATGTGATTCCATTGAAGAAAGGCAACAGCTTTCCGAGACAGTACTAGTGCCTATACCTATAAACAAATGTGCAACACCTGCAACAATTTTACTATATGTATCATTTCTTGTTGTGGTCATTTCGGGAGATTTAGACAGGAAAAATAAATATAGTACCACAAAGGTCCTCGCTCGAATTAGGAACAGCAAATCCTCCACAGGATACAAAATCTCTCTCTTGTAGCATTTACCACAGGTATCGCACAGACTAAATGATCGTATGCTGCTCTTCACCGGATCTCCTGTTAACGCAACGTGGTATCGGTTCCAGTCTGACAAACCAATACTAAAGGTTCAGTCGAAAAAGCGTTTTGTAAGCCTCTTCTTTTTTCATGTGTGAATTATCGCTACTAATTTAGTCATCCTACTTCAGATCCTACAGGATCTCTCTCAGGTACAGTTCTACAAGTAGCATAACCAAACAGCAAGGGACCCTTTCACTTGTTTACATGCAGTACATTACGTTTGCTATCGTCCAATTCCCTGCCCCAATCATCCGTCCCCGGCACTGTCCCACAGATTTCCGGTGTTGCCCTATTTGCCTAGCAGACAACCCCATAACGTGGGACCTGCCTCATGAAGCCACAGACTGTTAGGTGCACAACCTCCAGTTCACCATATTTGGATGCAATGTAACCATCAATTTTAAGTGAATCCAAGAGTGAATTAAAGTATACAAAAAAATAGGTGCATCCCTTAATCTAGTAAACATCCATGAATCGAGAGATTTCTTCAAGTACTACAAGCCATTGTGATTTTGTTCCGCTATTTACAGTAAATGTTGATGTTCTGTATTCCCCTGCTGTAGCCGATTTTAACTGTATTCTGTTTTTCAAACAGTATGCAAATCCTTTTTGCACTTCTGCAATGGCCTGTTCCTTTTTCCAAAGCAGTTTAAATCCTTGCGATATGGTGGCTGATATCATGACTCAGCAAAGTTTTCGCTTTCCCTTCGATTTCCATTGCTCCTTGTTGTGTGCGTAACAGGTAAGCTACACTTGAAAGAACAGATGTTTTAATAAGTAGTGGTTTAAGGCCATTTGATGCATCTTTTTTTGTCCTAAGACTTGTGGAACAACACTGATAACACGAACATATCCTAAGATAGTAATACCAGTATCTGATGATATTGTGAAAAATAATGTCCTAAGTCGGTAAATACTGCAAACACCAAATTTATTTGCGATGCTTTTGATGACTGTCATCTGAAATCAGAGGTCTCTAATCATTCGTGTGTATTACGACAGACAACCCGTATGCGATTTGTACGCGCATCCTACTCTACACCTCAAAAACTCCCACTTGGGGGGAAAACGTATATTTCTCAAAGTAGCGGCCTCGGTATATTTCTAATGTGAGGAGTCGTTCCCAAGCGAGAATTAGATCTCAGCCAGGAAACTATCGGCACCACAATCGTCACACTCTGGTTAATATGTAGTGCAGGTAAAGCGTATTGGGGACAACACGCTTAGGGAATTTGAAGGTTTGAAATGTGACATGTAGTAACGTAAGAGGCATGCAACCATTCTATACATTTCAAATTTTTTTATGCTCGTATTAAGGTCGCAGGAAAAAAAATTTTAGTCACATGATGTTCAGAAACTCAACTTTATCGATGTGATTTGAGTAATTTCTTCTTCAGAAAATCTGCAGAAAGGTTACAAAAGTATGAGGAACATGATTTTACCTACCAATGTACCAATTAATTTACTACATATACAGGTACCCATTACCGATGACTTTACTCTGTTTCTTCCCTCCCTGCCACTTCTACTGCTATCATTTTAACACATAAACGTACCACCAAGTCTTTTCCAGTCAAATTGTTCTTACATTTCTCTATCTTCCTGCCATCTCCAACATTCACTTCTAGTATCTTGTTCTTGAAATAAATATATGCCTCATTCTTTCCTAGAGAGACTATTCCTAAGACTATACTAACACACAACCAAGGAACAACAAGCAATACTTGGTAAGTGATAACTACCCCTCTCTTCACAGACCTACTTTAATTTCCTGTAGCATTTTAATCTTCTTGTGGTTGAAAATAACTCCTTATCCCGATTCTTAATATAGTCATAGAAATTTCCAGGTGTCCCAAATATAGTACTCCCACTGGCCTCTGGAGTAGTCTCACTTACCTTCACCTCTTTAACATTTATTAAACGTTGTACCTTCTCTGTAAACTTATGTTTTGATTGTGTTTCATGCAAAGCTCTACTTTTACCTCATGAACGAATTCTTTAACCATAGCACATCTGTCTTTCTTTAAATGGTTCAGTATCTTTACCCCCAACAAACATTATTTTAAAAAGTCCTTACATTTTTTATTTTCTACAGTGAACTGTTCGAATTTAATAGGAACACAAAATTTTTCTGTCTCATGCCTCTGGAATTAACAGGTAATAAAATTTGACTTAATAATAACACTCATCTTTCTCCATCTAATCATTGCTTAATTCTCGTTTATCCACACTCATATATTGCTCACTATCAATAACTACAGAAATTAGAATCGCATCATCCTCCTCACTATTTGCAATTTTATTAACTTTGCTATTAGTCGTATGAGTATCACCAACTCTACAATTCTTTTAATCTTTCCCACCCATAAATATTTTTTTCTCCCAGCATTTGAAATTTTTTATCCCAAGATAATATATCATTATTTCCAATCAACAGTTCTACAGATTATTTGTTTTTGTGATTTAATTCTGTAATTATGCACAATTAATGCCTGGGAGGAATTTGAGTCCTCTTAGTGAACCAGCCAAGATTTGAATAGTTAATCAACCTTTTGTGCATCCATTTTAAACACAACACATAGTCTTGGTATCTATTACTGAAATATTATTTGCACTTACAGGTGGAAAATACAAACATCATCTCATAAAACACCTGGCACAGCCTCCACTGCCTGAACATCATTAACATGAGCGTCAATAGTCAAACTTGCATCTCTATGTTGTTTTCCAGTCACTGAAACACCAAACACAGGCCCAACTTTATGCACACAATTAACATCAACTTCCACTAAGGTAGACCCCACTTTATCCAAATCAATACTGTTAATGTTGCATTCAATCCCTCACTTATCTCTCTGCAGTACACATTTATTTCGTTTGTTGCTACAGTTTGCCCTGATTCTGGATGCATAATAAGGATCGTTTGAACCCAGAAACATACCATTTTATCATCTGCCTTATAATTGTTTGTGTTAGTTTATGTTGTGTGTAATCCTTGGAAATACAGATGACTTTCTTTAGGATAAGCATTATTTGGTGCAAGTCAGATTATTTGTTTTTGTGATTTAATTCTGTAATTATGCACAATTAATGCCTGGGAGGAATTTGAGTCCTCTTAGTGAACCAGCCAAGATTTGAATAGTTTATTTGTCTTTGTTCTGAATGTTGCACTATGTTGGGAAGAGTACTGATAACAGTTAGCAATTCAACACATCTAATGTCATTGTTCAAAAGTCTAAGTACTGCAAAAAATACAGCTGAATATTCTTTTGAAAGGTGAGGGTATATCTTTATGGACAAATTGTTTCAGGTAAGCAGAAATTTAATTTCATGCACAGAATAATTATACAAGATGATTTTATCATTTCCTTGCTGCATGGGTTTTTATTTTCTCTTAGAAACAAAAGACCATCATCTGAACTCATCACAAGTAACCTGCATTTTGGCTCGACTATTCCCGAATTTGATAAGAAATATGACAGTGAATTAGACACAAAAGCGTCACAAAATAAAGAAAATATTAATAAAAGTATCAGCACCGTGACAAACTTCACCAAGGTATTTATTTGAAAATGTTTGTACTTCTTTGACACAAAGATACTGTAGAATAACTATGCCAGTGGTAAAACTGTGATCGTTGCATCATGCTAAAAGGGTCAGCAATTTCTTCCTTCGATTAGTACTTCAAACAGCGATCGCTCATCTGTGAGAGGCAGAGGGGTCTGGCCCCAGCAGAATTTTGTGGCATAATTTTATTCTGTATACTTTTCATATCAAATAGTTTGGGTGTGACATGATTTTGGAGTAATACAGGTGACAGACCTGAGGTAATCAGGAGCAGTTTCCACTCCTCGTTGCCGAGAGACAAAATGTTACTCTGAGCGGCTATTATTGGTGCCAGATCTTGCCATATATCTCACTCACCCATCCCCTCAGCCCATCCTTCCACAGTGATGAACATGTTTTCCTTCCCCTACCCCATTCAGCTGAGAGCCAGTGCCTATGGGCTGTAGTCAGTCGACACCCCTGGTTCCATGAACTACAGTCATCGTGATGTGATCAAGCTGTTTACCTCTCACCAACTTTCCCCTCATTGTAGCATTGCTTGCTGCCGCCTTGGGCATATGCTGTTCATGGACCGTTTCATGTACACCCCTACTTCCCTACACCTCAGCAAATGCTGCTGCCCCTCTTGTTTCTGTGCAGGCAGATGAAAAAAATATTTTCGATCCATCATCTATTTGTCTTGACCCAGAAAAAATGAAGTATACATGTGATAATATCACACACAAATAATCCACACCCACTTCTGCTCAAAATTACCCTTCAATGATTGGTTCTATAATCGAGTCCCATACAACCAGCAAATTCCATAGGTTTAAATCTTTAGCTTGTAACCCATAGACGCAATTACAAAGCCTGAACATGTAATAGCGAATTCCTAGGAACGATACCATCATCATAAAATTGATGAACCCTGATTACCAAACCACCATTCTACAGCAAAATTGTACTCATTTAGTTTAGAACAAATGTGTAACTCAACCCCTATTACTCCCTCTCAACATCAAACTCTTCAATATCCTGTCATTTTAACCACTGTCAACCAGGTTGGTGAATGTGAGACATAGTGGGGAAAGTCAAGTGGAAATTAAATTCGGCTCCCAGAGTCCAAATATATATAGCCATCCATAACCACCATGGTTCTCTCCCGACATCCCACATTCATAATATTACTGCATCCACATGAGAACATCATATCAATAACAGAGCTGCTATCTGCTATCGCTGACAAAATGTAGAATCATTCAAATCTCAACTACAAACTTAGATATGTCAAAAATGCATCTAGTATGGTGACTGTCAGTTCACCTCGATAGCTGAGTGGTTAGTGTGGCTGACTGTCTGGTGGAAGACCCATGTTCGATTCCTGCTACTGCCAAGGATTGTTCTTTTTTAGTAGTGTCAACGACCAGGAGTTGGGTGAGCTGACCACATCCCCACCCATACTGCATCCAATGACGCCATCAATAGAGGATGGCACAGAGTTCAGTCAGGCCCAATTGGCCCATCTAGGACAGAATCCCGAACTATATTATGATTATCTGACTCAAAATTACAGAAACCTTTGACCCTCATAAACATCACCCACAACTATCCCCACCCCATACAACCCAATAAATCCAAATTAAAGGCATCATACACTAAACAAAATTTACTGCCCTCTCATTCCAATGAGGCAACAGTCTTGATGCTGCGGATACACTGGTTCCCGTGAGATCATTAAAGTTAAATGCTGTCGGGCGTGGCTGGCACTTTGATGGGTGACCATCGAGGCAACCATGAGCTGTTGCCATTTTTCAGGGTGCACTCAGCCTCATGATGCCAATTGAAGAGATCCGGTCAAAGAAAACCATCATATCGACCGGAAGAGTGGTGTGTTGACCACACACCCTTCCTATCCGCATCTTCAGTGAGGATGACACGGCAGTCAGATGGTCCCAGTGGGCCACTTGTGGCCTGAAGATGGAGTGCTGTGCTCATGCCAATAACTCCTTGGGTTCCACCCCTACCATCAAAGATTCATCGCAGGACCACTGTTTTCTACAAGAGACATGGAAACGCCCATGAATTTTGTGACAAGTACAAAAGTCTCCAAACGGTATGAATTTTCCACCATTTTCAAAAGTATTCAATTTTGCTTCATTTTCTAAAAAAGTGTCGATCTGAAGTTTATGTGGCTAGTTCAAAAGAATTTATGCAAAATTATGTAAAACGTGCAACTGGCTATATTTCCACATCTAAGATATGTAAGCTTCGTCGTAAGCAACGCGAGCGAGCGCACACACACACACACACACACACACACATGGGAGAACACATCATGCACAGATCTCCAGACTTAAATGCAGCTACTGGCTGTATGGATCAGAGAGGAGTCCAGCGTCGCAGACAACAAATTTCTCTGCACAAAGACCTTCCTCGCTCGGCAGCCTGGGACTGTTTACAAGGCCCAGGAGCGCGCGACGCACGACAAAGCGCGGCTCTCGCTATCCACTGCTGCGACCCCTGCAGGAAGAGAACTCTTCAGCCTTGTGCATTCCTGATGTTGAAACTGCGTTCTCTGACTGCACGCCATTTTATTTTGAGACTAGTGTGCACTATTTTCAAAGAACACCAACCAAAAACTTTATGATCTTGCAAGCAATAGTTCGGCAATTACTACCAGTTCATCTACGTTTAACATCAACTTGAGTTGCGACTTACTGTTAAAGTTAGGAACAACAGATTTGGTATGAGGATGAATAATACAAAATATTTGTAGACTTGGTGTCATATGGCACAGTTTTTGAGATTTTTCAGCTAACAAACTGCTACTTTGCACTACTTGGAGTCGATCGCATTTCGAGCAACGCATTAAGATTCATATCAGATTAAGCACGATTGCTGAATACATATCTAAAATTGTAATGATCTTGTTTGAAAAGATGGGATACATACATAAAAACTCTCTACAAAACAATGAAGACTCATTCTGTCACTGCAGAAACAGTCAATACACATGATACGTACACTACCGGCCATTAAAATTGCTACACCACGAAGATGGCGTGCTACAGACATGAAGAAGATGCACTGATATACAAATGATTTGCTTTTCGGAGCATTCACACAAGGCTGGCGCCGGTGGCGACACCTACGACGTGCTGACATGAGGAAAGTTTCCAACCAGTTTCTCATACACAAACAGCAGTTGACTGGTGTTGCCTGGTGAAACGTTGTTGTGATGCCTCGTGCAAGGAGGAGAAAAGCGTACCATCACGTTTCCGACTTTCATAAAGGTCGGATTGTAGACTATCGCGGTTGCGGTTTATCGTATCACGACATTGTTGCTCGCGTTGGTCGAGATCCAATGACTGTTGGCAGAATATGGAATCGGTGGGTTCGGGAGGGTAATAAGGAACGCCGTGCTGGATCCGAACGGCGTCGTATCACTAGCAGTCGAGATGACAGGCATCTTATCCGCACGGCTGTAACGGATCGTGCAGCCACGTCTCGATCCCTGAGTCAACAGATGGGGACGTTTGCAAGACAACAACCACCTGCACGAATAGTTCGACGACGTTTGCACCAGCGCGGACTATCAGCTCGGGACCGTGGCTGTGGTTACCCTTGCCGCTGCATCACAGACAGGAGCGCCTGCGATGGTGTACTCAACGACGAACCTGGGTGCACGAATGGCAAAACGTCATTTTTTCGGATGAATCCAAGTTCTGTTTAGAGCATCATGATGGTCGCATCCGTGTTTTGCGACATCGTGGTGAACGCACATTGGAAGCGTGTATTCGTCATCGCTATACTGACGTATCACCCGGCGTGGTGGTACGGGGTGCCACTGGTTACACGTCTCGGTCGGTATGGGGTGCCATTGGTTACACATCTCGGTCACCTCTTGTTCGCATTGACGGCACTTTGAACAGTGGACGTTACATCTGAGATGTGTTACGACCTGTGGCTCTACTCTTCATTCGATCCCTGCGAAACCCTACATTTCAGCAGGAGAATGCACGACCGCATGATGCCGGTCATGTACAGGCCTTTCTGGATACAGAAAATGTTCGACTGCTGCCCTGGCCAGCACATTCTCCAGATCTCTCTCAATTGAAAACGTCTGGTCAATGGTGGCCGAGCAACTGGCTCGTCACAATACCCCAGTCACTACTCTTGATAAACTGTGATATCGTGTTGAAGCTGCATGGGCAGCTGTACCTGTATACGCCATCCAAGCTCTGTTTGACTCAATGCCCAGGCGTATCAAGGCCGTTATTACGGCCAGAGGTGGTTCTGGGTACTGATTTTGCAGGATCCATGCACCCAAAGTGCGTGGAAATGTAATCACATGTCAGTTCTAGTACAATATATTGGTTCAATGAATACCCGTTTATCACATGCATTTCTTCCTGGTGTAGCAATTTTAATGGTCAGTAGTGTAGCTATCTACCAAGTCTACATTGATAAACCTATCGTGTTGCTGTATATCACTATTAATGTATTACTAACACTATCGCAGGTAAGAAACCCGAACGGTTCTGGGTGGAAGTTCAGCAAGACACACAGCGCATAACCCTCGTCATTTGTAGATGTTTTCTATGTGCGAAGACAAACGGAATGCAGTGAATTACCAGAAGGTGCGGATTCCATGTCCCAATGTAAGAAATACCCTAAAATTTGATCACGTTTAGGAGATATACGGAAATTACATGGCCACACCAAAAAGTGGTGCCTTCAACCTCTTGATGCTTTACTGCGAGTACCTCTTCATTTTAATTCTAAAACAAAAAGAAAAAAATCATGTGACATCAAGTGAATACGCCTTGTCAAAATGTGAGATGTGTGTGAATGGATCAATGAACTAAAAATTTTAAGTGCAGCCTGCAGAAATGTTCTTCTTCTAAATTACTGCAGTTTGCATAATCGGTATATTCGTTGATATTTATCTGCAAACCATCTCTTTTAATCTTCAACTAACTGAGACGTAAGAGTTGCAGTTTTTGTCGGAAGAGGTCACCCTCTAAACTAATCATCGATGCTCCCCACAGATTGTGGTAGTCACACTGTAAAACCGACCATCATCCGCAGCGGCAATGGTGGTCACCATATGAGAAGTCATTCTCACAGTCCGCACGCACAAAAAAAGAAAGTAATAGCCGGGACGTGTAGGATGTCAAAAGAAAAAGAAAAGTTCGTCAGACAATTTGATTCACACGGACCGTTGAAACGAACAACCGGAACGTCAAGAAATACACCTCCATGATTTTCATTCCCACAGACCGTTAAAAATGGATCGGAATTCATGCACGTAATTTCATGGTGTTGTGTTTTTACATAGTTTCCCACAATATCACACAGCCTCGGAAATAGTGTGTTACAATATGATTACACTTTCTCATACCATTTTCCGTGCCCATTTCTCCTCAGAAAGATAAGATATAATATGTGAAATTATTTCCCTTTGTGTTTCTTATTTTTAATTGTTACGTTATCTTCCAATTCAATTTCCTGTCTATGGAGTACCGCTTCCGTTGGGTAACTGGATTCATGGTCTGTCAAAAGCCCACAGTTGGTAGTAACAGACTGTAAGTCACTGATTGAAATCAATGTTATATCTGGATTTTCCAAAATAAATAAATTATTTATGAGACAATCTGAACAGCCCCCTTACGTTGTTTGCTGATGATGCCACAGTTTACCGTCAAGTAATCTGAGGATGAAAATGTATTAGACATGTCGTCTGTATGCTGTTAAGTGTGGCAACTGACTCCGAACTATAAAAATATAAGGTTCTCCCAATGACTATCATTACGAAAATATTTTGTTACATTTCAGTTATACAACAGTTCATATAAATTTAAAGTCTATCGATTTAACTGAATTCCTAGGGATGAAAATTTGGAATAGCGAAAGAATGACTACGTTTTATTGGCAGAACACTCATAAGGTGTAACGAATCTAGTAAAAAGGCCTACCTACAGTTTCCTTGGCCACCTTTTCCTGAAGTGTTACAGTGTGGTACACGATGCTTAACACAATCATCACGAAATAGGGTGTTTCACAGCACCTGTTACACACTTCCAGAGATTTTGAAGGCGACTTAGTAGATTACGTTTTACATGGAAACCCATGTCCAGAAACGTCATCTAACGACGCTCTAGAGCTTAGAAGTTATAGATACAGTCTCTTGTAAGTGTATGCATACGCAGAGTCAATTCGATGTAAGGGTCTCTGTACTGGAAACAAACGATTCGAAAGTTGAAGCCAAAACCTCCAACAGTGAAATATATGTACTTTTACTATTGTTGATAACACTGTAGGACAGGTGGTAAACAGAGGTGATAGTATGGACGAGAGCAAGGAAAAATAAACGTGGGCTCTAAAATGCATACCTGAAGACATATGAGCACTTTTTCATCTTCGCTACTGTTAAACATATTTCCTCTATTGCTTACTGCGCATAGCAACAACACTACCAGTACATGTATTCCACTGCCAGAGTTATCAGAATGTTTTCGCTTACGGCTTTCGACTTGCTAGTTTGCAGTACAGGGAATCTTACCTCAGACTGATACATTTATCCTTCTCTGTCATCTAGAAAGTATGTCACGTCATCATGAAATCACCCTATGTACATTTCAGGCGCTGGCTCTCTCTCGCAAACGCACATATATACATAGAAAGAGAGAGAGAGAGAGAGAGAAAATCTGTCACAGGTATGACAACTGAGTATGGTCGGCAATCATTAAAATAAATGCACCTTTCGAAGCGAATAAATCTTTTCACGAAATGGCATTGAATTTTTCCTCTCAATGTGAACATACTGAGTCGACTCCCGCTGAATAGGGAAATGCCCGTCGAGATTAGAGAAATCAGACCTCGAATGCAAAAATTTCCACGTGCTCTCGGAGAGTGACAGAGTAAAGCAACATTCTTGGGTGAGCATTGGATGGTATTATGTACACTGCACAATATATCTCTGAGGCAGCAGCTTATCATCTTTCATTTTGTTTTTTCTCAAAGTGTATGTGTTCGTGCATTGGTTTTAATATTCTGCAACTGGCTTTACACGTTGATATGAAGTTACAACTGTAGCAGGATACACATCAAGTTGTTGCTTCCAGCATATTCACCATCGAAATAACACTACTGATGAACACGACTTGCAGTTGCTAGCAAACACACAGAGAGAATTAGTCTGTTGTTGGATTAATATGTATAACAAATTATACTTAAGCACGGATAAACAATGTATACAGTGTTGGTGATGACACAGTCATGAAAGACAGAGAGTAATCGGCAAGAAGACATGCAGCAACGAGCACATATTCGGCAGGCAGCAGCAAGCGGCTGGCGGTGGACAGTGATCGCTCCACAGCTGGCTGGCAATATGAGACCCTTATCGGAGCACTAGATTAACTGATCACCTGTGCCGTCACACTTTGCCGAGAAGCTGCTTGATTCCCCGTGAAGCCAGCACACACTGCTCTTATAAAACTTGTCATGCTGCTTAGAGGTGAAGAGGCAGTACCTGCATTTGCTATTGAGTTAGTGATTCTTGTACGCGCGTATCTTGAGGGCACACCTGCCTTCAAGATTGAGTTTTGTGTTGATTAAAATGTATGTCTACAAGACAGGAGTTGCCACAACTTGCTGAATAATCCCTGAAACAAATCTGAACAGCTCGGAACAATTCAGAACTGGTTGTAACTAGTCGGAATTACTTGGAACTACTGCATACTCGTCAGATCATTTAGCAGGAAGTGGGTTATAAAGGCAGGGCTGCCAATGGGAGTAACATTTTATCAATGTTGCACCATAATAGATATCATCATCGCTCCATAATTTAATAGTTGATTTTCCGTGCAACAAAAAATGTAATTCTGATATATATATATATATATATGTGTGTTTGTGTGTGTGTGTTTATTACTATTTGGCAATCATGTATTTCACCTACAGATCTGATTACTTCCTGTAACTCAGGTGTAGTTTTTCTGATTCATTGTCACTAAATCTGCAAGTAGCTGTAGAGACAGACAGAGAGAGAGAGAGAGAGAGAGAGAGAGAGAGAGAGAGAGAGAGAGAGAGGGAGGGAGGGGGAGGGAGGGGAAGAGAGGGTAGCAGCTGTCACCTAATACCTGATCAGAGCATAGGTCACACACCAGGGAACTGCAGGCAAGCCTTTCTTTATGCTGAACATCGTGGAACTGTTGACACAGAGACTAAGTAGAGTTCTAGACACCTGTCGATACCACTTTTAAAAATCGGGTATGTACTGGCATAATAGTCATTCATAATGGACTTTATGAGCCCAAAGAATTTCTTGGTGCATGTCTCCCGATTTTCGTTACAAGGGTGTGGGAGCTCAATCAGCTAATTAATATAAACGCCTCACTTGCCCGTAGTGTCTTATTGCCAAAGCTAGATGAACCTGGATAAATGGGTATCAACACCAAGAATGTGGCCCCATCGCTGTTTGATAACACCAGCAAATGGTATACAACAGTTGTCACGGACTGACTTTCAAAAAAACTAGAAACTGGCCAAGTTCGTGGTTCAAGTTCGGTGTTAAAATAAATTACGGAGCTTTATATTAATGCACAGAAATTTACCAAAAGGCATTATAAAGAAATATACTATGATAAGTGTTGCTTCAAGGAAAGATGACTGTTGCTTCAAATGATCAATTATAGCTGGTATGTACCCAGCAAACAACAATGCCAGCAACTGATCTAGTTTTCTTCCTTATTCACATGAATTAATCATTTCGTACTGAATTGAAATAAGTGGAGACCCTTGAAAAAAAAATGAAAGTGTGTCTAAGCATATGGTATACAGTACACTGAGCATGAGTGGATACTTATTGGAGGAACAGAAGAAAACAAAGAATTGAGTGGTTCTGTTACATGTCTTGAAACATTATAAAAGTGACAAGTATGTGAATCTACTAATGGAACAGGTCGAACATACAGGAATTTTCCATTTCTCTCACATAAGAAACCTTTTGAAACTAGAAGATAGTAGCATTAGTGCTCATCAACATTCCGACGATTTCTGTGCTACTTCCATTCCAAGGAAAAGTTGGCTGTCCACTTAGTGGATTCTTTGCAACTAAAATCAGTTTATACAAATAGTGTCGTCCCCACATCAGAGAAACAGTTCATAAGATTTGACTCTTAAACAATTAAAGCTACCATTTGCTGTATATGCAGACAGTGAATGCCTGCCATAACCAGATGTGCACAAATCATACCAGATTGCATCTATGTGCCCAGAATTTCAGTTACACCAAGGTACCGATTGAATATAATGGTTTAGCAGTCAGCTGTGTCAGATTACAAACTGCATAAAAATGCTTGTTGCGAAACAAACAGATGACTACTAGTGCTGAAGAGGAAGGAACATTTCGAACAGTTGCAATTTGCCACTTCTACATGGAATGCCTCAAGCAGATGGATGTGCGACACAGAAATCACTGCCATTTTACACTCAGATTTAATGAGGGTAGAGATTATAGTTAATTTAAATTATAGAGCTAATTATACGTTGTGTGTTGTGTTTCACAGCCTGACGAATTACGATGGGCATATTATAGTTACCATCCAACACAAATGAGTTGAAGAAATGACTGCAATAAATCGAGGCCTTTTTTCTGTGACTGCGATGAATATGGAAAAACATAAAACATTCGCTACATCTGTGGCTATGGGTTATCAGAGAAACAATAACATTTCTGTTTATAGATTCTTTCAGCTCTCTTTTCTGCTCTCCAGAAAAATGTGTCTCATGTTACAAGCCTGAAGAGCTGAAAACAACAAGACAGGATTTCCCCAACAGCTACCAGTTTAATTTGATCAGTAAGAAAGGCACGTTTCCTTACGAGGGCGTAATTGATTTACTGCAGGCACAGTTACCACTGATGGAAGCAGCCAAAACCAAGATGAGTGGAAAAACAGCAACCAAAGATCTGGATTAGCAAAGAAGCGTGCAAAGTGTGGCGTTTCTTTCAACACAGAACATTACTAGAGTACTAAAGTTTATGTCTGATCACTAATGTCTTGCTTTGGCCAATCTGTTCCAAAATTTCCTCACACTCTTTCTTAAAACATTCGAACTAGATCTAGCATTTTATCTGACCACAAGTGATGTGCATTGTTAGAAACTTCTAATGTAATATTCCAACTTACTACGGACATAGAACAATTACAATTTCTTAAGTGTGTAGCTAGACGAGACATTTTTCATTGTTCACATTGACATGCACTTGAAAAACAGAGGTTTCTGGTTCAATATCACAAAAATAAGGATGATTCTTCTATTACACTGACGAGACAAAGGAACTGGTACAACTGCCTAATATCGCGTTGGGCACCCGCGAGCACACAAAAGTGACGCAACACGAGGTGGTATTGACTCGACTGATGTCTGAAGTAGTGCTGGAGGGAATTGACACCGTGAATCCTGCAGGGCTGTACATAAATCCGTGACAACACTAGGGGCTGGAGAACTGTTCTGAACAGCACGTTGCAAGGTACCCCAGATATACTCAGAAGAGTGTTCCTGGAGCCACTCCGTAGCAATTCTGGACGTGTGGGGTGTCGCATCGTCCTGCTGGAATTACGCAAGTCCGTCAGAATGCGCAGTGGACATGAATGGATTCAGGTGATCAGACAAGATGCTTACGTACGTGTCACCCTTAAGAGTAGTATCTAGACGTATCAGAGGTCCCATATCACTCGCACTGCACACGTCCCACACCACTGCAGAGCCTCCACCAGCTTGAACAGTCCGCTGCTGACATGCAAGATCCATGGATTGATGAAGTTGTCTCCATACCCGTACACGTACATCCGCTCGACAGAATTTGAAGCGAGACTCTTCCGACAAGGCAACATGTTGTTTCCAGTCATCAATAGTCCAAAGAAAAAAAAACTATTGACAGGCCCACGTGAGACATAAAGCTTTATGTTGTGCAGTAATCAAAGGTACAGGAGTGGGTCTTCGGCTCTGAAAGACTACATCGTGATGTTTTGTTGAATGGCTTGCACGCTGACACTTGTTGATACCCCAGCATTTAAATCTGGAGAAATATGCAGAAAGGTTCCACTTCGCAACTCGAGCGAGGAAAAAACGATTGTATGTATACCTCCACATGAGTCCTGGTACCTCTTATCTTTGTGGCACTTACGCGAAATCTGTTTTGGTGGCAGTGGAATCTTTTTGCAGTTATATTCAAATTCCGTTGTCTAAATTTTCTCACTAGCATTCCACGAAAAGAACTTCGACTTCATTCGAGGTATTCCTATCGCAATTCCCGAAACATCTCCGTAACTCTCGCGTTGGTCGAGCCTGCCGCTAAAGTATGTAGCAGCTCGCCTCCGAACTGCTTCTATTAATCCCAAATACTCCAACAGTACTCAAGATTTGGTCGCAGCCTCCTTTAGAGATGAACGACACTTTCGTAAAATTTTCCCAATCAATTGAACTATTTGCCTTTCATACTACTGTCCTTACATGCACTTATGAAGTTTTCGCCACTCACACATTTTGGAACCTAATCCATATGCTGATATATTCGTTAATGGTCTGCAGTTGGCTGCTGATCTCATACTGGGAGCCTTGCTTTGAAGGTTGATTATCGTGGTCCTCACACACAATTTATGTTGCCAGTAGCAGAAGTCAAGCAGTCAACTTTAAATGCCGATTCTCTAAATTTTCTCGGTAGTGTTTTTCAAAAAAAGAACGTCGCCTTCCCTCCAGGGATTCCCAGTGGACTTCCGTAACATGTACGTGTTGTTCGAACCAACTGGTAACAAATGTAGGATGGGGTGTACCAGACCACAGAACACCATCACCCCAGTGCTGGCTTCTAGTCCTGAGTAATATAGGCAACAGTGCGCTAAGTGTAACGTGCTACGAATACATAGAAAGAAAGATCCTTTATCATTTAGCTAGAAAATAGCAGGTTATCAATTGGAAGCAGTTAATTCCATAAATTATTGGCAGTACGCATTAGGAGTGATTTAAAATGGAATGACCATATAAAATTAATCGTCGGTAATGCAGATGCCAGACTGAGATTCATTGGAAGAATCCTAAGGAAATGCAGTCCGAAAACAAAGGAAGTAGGGTACAGTACACTTGTTCGCCCACTGCTTGAATACTGCTCAGCAGTGTGGGATCCATGCCACATAGGGTTGATAGAAGAGATAGAGAAGATCCAATGGAGAGCAGCGCGCTTCGTTACAGGATCATTTAGTAATCGCGAAAGCGTTACGGAGATGATAGAGACATTGGAGTGGAAGAGTCTGCAAGATAGACGCTCAGTTGGTCGGTACGAGCTTTTATTGAAGTTTCGAGAACATACCTCCACCGAGGAGTCAAGCAGTATGTTGCTCCCTCCTACGTATATCTCGCGAAGAGACCATGAGGATAATTTCAGAGAGATTAGAGCCGACACAGAGGCATACCGACAATCTTTATTTCCACGAACAATACGACACTGGAATAGAAGGGAGGACTGATAGAGGTACTCAAGGTACCCTCCGTAACACACCGTCACGTGGCATGCGGAGTATGGATGTAGATGTGGAGCCACGCCCAATCCAGAGCAGCATTGTTCGTTAAGGAACTCGTGCACCTGCTTGTCAATGTATAATGTAGCTGTGCTCTACTGTAACTACGCACAGTCCATGATTGCTTTCTCTTGTTCAAGCAATAAAAAAAATGTTCATTCCTGTATCCTTCTAAATAGTGTGGTCCGTATGACATACCAGTCCATGTAAGAAGATGCCGGTTCCTTTCCAATTCCTACATGTAAGGAGGGTGTTCCTTTGACCAGAAAACAATATTCGTCCTGCATGAAATAGGATGTATCGCACGTTTATTATTACATAATAATCTCATGCTGAATGTGGCAGAAATTGTACCAACAAAGCATGACATACAACTACTTGCTCCATGTCGCTGTGAGATAATTCATTCATAAACATTGGCCTACATCCTTACATTTTCACAGCGGTGACTGCAGTACAGCTAGTCTTTGGCCAATGGGTTCCATTGGAGACTGCTCAGATCATTGAAGGACGAAGATATACGCTTCCCCTCACGTTCTGTTACGTCCAGTAATCACCTCATGTGTGGCACTGCCTCCAAAAACAGCACATTTCTCTCAATACAGCAGCGTTACTTGGCGAGGAGAAACATGGCCAATGCTCACATTCTGTCTGTCAGTGGTTGACCTGTGTGTGAACGTTCGTGCACCCACACACAAGCCACCATTCGCTCCATTAGCCTGTAACTGTTTCGGCACAGATTCACAGCGTAAACAATGCAATTGTCACTTCACAGCAGAGATTATTCCCAAATTCTACACTATCAGGGTTCGTACAGGGACTTTTCGGACATCAAGCTGCTGAGGCACACTAGTGTAGTATTCATTCAGTGGATCTGTGACATCTGTCTGTCTGAATACTAAAACGGATCTTTACATTTCGGCTTGCACCTACCGGGTGATTGCCCTTGGATAGTTGTTGCTTGTGGCCTGTTCTCATCGTTGATCGTCGACGATTTAAACAAAGTGGAAGGTTTTTCCTTTTTGAATTGCAAATTGCTTAACCTTTACTATACAGGGAGTGGAATGACTTGACCCATACAGTGACCATTTCATTTCAACAAATTTTTTGCATCATAGATAAATCATTAACAGAATTACAATCATAAATCAGATAATGATTTCATTAAGAAACGCCATTCAAGCAAACTTTACAAACTGCTTGTTATATAAAACCGTAAATGAATTAATCTCTTTGCAAATATTTAAATAAACCGCCACTCTGGCCAAGTAAATAATTTAAAATAAACTTTACATCAAATAACCAGGAAATCAATTATTATTTCCACATAGATTGAAGAACCGCCCCTCCCAGGCGAGATATTAGCAAACAACTTTACAGCATTATAGACAGTTTGATCAAAATAACAACCCAGTTATTTCCCCATCAAAACTGACATACGCCACTAAGGCTGAACTCCACAGCAATTTTAGAAAACGTTTTCAATTAAGACACATTCTTCTAGAAATCCCTTAATATTCTTAAGACAAATATTTAAAACATTTGACCTGGGCAACCTTGCAGATCCACCACAAGTTTTAGAAGGCTGCAGCTTGTACAATAACTGAGGCGTAAGATTGTGAGGCCGCGACTTGGCCACGGACGGTGGAGGCGACTGAGTACTCATCTTCGAATTAAGGTGTGGACTCCGTTTGTACTTCCACACCGTTCAGAACACCGAAATCGGAACCAAACGGCACACGCGAGCTCAGGCCAAGTCCACCGCTCATACGCCAGCTAGTAATTTAAAAGGGAAGGCTCTGCACTTCGGTGGCCCACTGCTTCCGATGTGTGAAACATAAATCAGAAGCGGCAACAGGGAACCAAACAACCCTTCCTTCACCTTAATACTCAAACTTATACAGAAAACTACTAAGATGCAATTGACAATAATAAAACTGATTTCATTTCTTTAAGCAGAAACACGTACACGGATGATGCAAACGGAACTGGCTCATTAAAACCCAAGCATCACATGGAGCACTTTATGTGGGCCTGTAAGGTACCACACGGCAATATTTAGACGCGGAATATAGATCGTTCGGTAAGGCTGTGCACAAGCGTCAATGTTTTAGACACTTGCCAGGTGATGTAAGAACAATACTATTAAGGAGCGAAACACACACTTAATACACTACTGGCCATTAAAATTGCTACACCACGAAGATGGGATGCTACAGACGCGAAATTTAACCGACAGGTAGAAGATGCTGTGATATGCAAATATTTAGCTTTTCAGAGCATTCACACAAGGTTGGCGCTGGTGGCGACACATACAACGTGCTGACTTGAGGAAAGTTTCCAACCGACTTCTCTTACACAAACAGCAGTTGACCGGCGTTGCCTGGTCAAACGTTGTTGTGATGCCTCGTGTAAGGAGGAGAAATGCGTACCATCACGTTTCCGACTTTCATAAAAGTCAGAGTGTACCCTATCGCGATTGCGGTTTATCGTATCGCGACATTGCTGCTCGCGTTAGTCAGGATCCAATGACTGTTAGCAGAATATGGAATCGGTGGGTTCAGGAGGGTAATACGGAACGCCGTGCTGGATCCCAACAGCCTCGTATCACTAGCAGTCGAGATGACAGGCATCTTATCCACATGGCTGTAACGGATCGTGCAGCCACGTCTCGATCTCTGTGTCAACAAATGGGGACGTTTGTAAGACAACTATCTGCACGAACAGTTCGACGACGTTTCCAGCAGTATGGACTATCAGCTCGGAGGCCGTGGCTGCGGTTACCCCTGACGCTGCATCACAGACAGGAGCGCCTGTGATGGTCTACTCAACGACGAACCTGGGTGCACGAATGGCAAAACGTCATTTTTTCGGATGAATCCAGGTTCTGTTTACAGCATCATGATGGTCGCATCCGTGTTTGGCGACATCGTGGTGAACGCACATTGGCAGCGTGTATGCGTCATCGCCATACTGGCATATCACCCAGCGTGATGGTATGGGGTGCCATTGGTTACACGTCTCGGTCACCTCTTGTTCGCATTGACGGCAATTTAAACAATGGACATTACGTTTCAGGTGGGTTACGACACGTGGCTCTACGCTTCATTTGATCCCTGCGAAACCCTCCATTTCAGCAGGATAATGCACGACTGCATGATGCTGATCCTGTACGGGCCTTTCTGGATACAGAAAATGTTCGACTGCTGCCGTGGCCAGCACATTCTCCAGATCTCTCACCAACTGAAAACGTCTGGTCAATGGTGGCCGAGCAACTGGCTCGTCACAATACGCCAGTCACTACTATTGGTGAACTGTGGTGTTGAAGCTGCATGGGCAGCTGTACCTGTACACGCCATCCAAGCTCTGTTTGACTCAATGCCCAGGCGTATCAAGGTCGTTATTACAGGGAGAGGTGGTTGTTCTGGGTACTGATTTCTCAGGATCTATGCACCCAAATTGCGTGAAAATATAATGACATGTCAGTTCTAGTATAATGTATTTGTCCAATGAATACCCATTTACATCTGCATTTCTTCTTGGTGTAGCAATTCTAATGGCCATTAGTGTAAATGGCATGAAATATCGCATCACAGGCCTTGCAACGCTTTGCTGCCTCAAGAGGAACCATCATTATATTTCACTAATCTTTGGTAGGACTTGAATTACTTAACTTGATGCCAGTTGCTGTATCGATGTGGCGAAGACGCCAGACGTTGCTTAGTCCGATAGTAACAGCGTGTTTCTTCATGGAAGCGAGCAAATGCATAGCATCACGAGGTTGCCAAGAAGCCACAGCGCCGGCCGGCCGTTACTGACCCCAGTACGACCAAACGCCACCTGCCGCCCGCACTCAAGCACACCGTACTCGCTGTCGCCTCTCCAACGTCTCGCTAATCCGCGCACTTCTGGGTGCCGTGCCCAACCTTGTTGTTGCTTTCCACTCCGTACTGCCCGCTGTATCCTGAGCCGGCTCAGGCTCCAAAGAGAAACGTCTGCCAGAGGGAATCGATGGTGCCTAAGCCAAGATAGCCCTGGCACCATTCCCGCCACGGCTCACAAACAACACCGATTCTTAACATCCAGAGCAGCCGTGGAGTTCAACGACGTTCAGTGTATGAGTATCATCTACTTGCTGTCATCTTTTTTTGCAGGTGGGGAGTGGCAGCTGGAGGACAAAAGCAACGCTACGCTCTCCGTGGACACTGACTGCGTGCAGCTGCTGGCGAACGCCCTGGACCACCGCACGTGTCCGCTGGAAGACCTGCCAGTGGAAGCCCTTAAGCAACGCGAGCAGTGCCGCGAGCAGCTGTGGGACGACGTGGTGCAGAGGTCGCCCCACATACCCGTCACCAGCTACCTGGCCTACACGGAGAGGGTGGACGTCAACCTCTGCCTGCTGGCCTGGATGGCGGTCAACTCGCTCGGCATTTGTCAGGATGTGCCCTTCAGTATCATGCGGTCCGTGCACGACGCTCGCTGCTATTTCGACAGTCCTGATGACCAGTCGTGTCTGGCATCAAACGCTTCCGACGCCTTGTGTTCTGTTTCCAGAGCAGTGCTATTGCTAAAGTGCCGCGACTTTTCCTTCCAAAAACCTCCGGAGGTGTGTGGCGTCAATTTCTACGCAGATGGATCACACTCGATGACGTTCAATGTAACGTGGCGAGGCGGCCTCAAAGGATATACAAAGCCAACCGAAAGAACACTGAACTACAAAGACAGTCTAAACAGCGCCACATTAAAATATAAGAATTTCAAAATCGACACTTTAAAACCGTTAGAAATATCATTTATAGCAGTAAACATTATTTTCCGCATCTTGACTGCCGGAGTATACGTGTATCTTCCCCAGTTACGCAATTTCCCTGGAAAGATATTCTTGTGCTTTCAGGTCACGTGTCTGGTCCAGATCCTGTGTTCTGAGGTCGTGTATCGTATGGCAGGTGTCCCCGACTTATCCACTACAGTACTGATCGATAGCGCCCTCACACTGCTCAGCTGTATCTGGCTAAACATGTTCTGCTACCAAATGTACGCCTGTGTTCGTCATCTCAGGCTTCCGAACGACCTACTACCTACTGAAGTAAGCAAGCTATTCTGCCGTCAGCTGCTGTATGCATTAATAGCCTGGAGTGTAGTATGCACAACGTGCTTCACTTTGCAAAAAACGAGCAAACGTTATCTGATCCACAGTCGAATAATATTCCTTGTGAGTATTTCGCTATCGATAGCTTTTAATTTGGTTTCTCTTGGACTCGTGGGATATATGTACCTACGTGCTCGGAACGCCATGCAGCATCTCAGAGTTTACAGTCAGAAGAAATTTGCCTCAAAGAAAGAACTCCTTTTCATGTCGGTTAAAACTGTTATCTTGAGTGGAATAGGGATTATTATTAGAATTGGGTTCCACCAGGTTCAGGGCATAGCACAGTTTGTGTACTACGTCCATATAGCTACGATGGCGCAGGGACCACTGCTGTTTGTTTTTTTCATTTGTAACGAAACCACGCTGCCTCTGCTCACCTGCAAAGTACTGGCCTGGTGGAGTCCGGACGCTTTCGTTGCTGAGAGAGAGCTGTGTTCATCAGCTGAGAGAAATATGGCGAAGAGACTCCACGAGCAAACCCTGGCTGCAGAATCTTCACTGTGATCTCCGTAATGTTTCTTTTCAGAGGACTGAAAACGCCCACAACATATAACGATAATACGAATGAATGACTACCTACAGCTGGAATACAGTTCCCTTACTAGTCACTTTTTGTATCTGATACTTCTAAGACCTCCATCATTCCTAGTGTTTTATCGAAAGAAATCAGAATTTACTAAATGCTTACTCCGAGCTGATAAGTGATAATGTCTCATATCTCGAGTCACAAATAAAATAAAGTCCACTCTTAGACATCTAGCCACTCATACATTAGCAGATATATGTGTAAAATTTGCTATAGTGTTTAGTACATGATTATGTAAAGTGGACTGGACTTGAACTCATGCAAAGCCACTGAGTAATATCGTCATTACCACAAACACACTTATGTGATGTTATTAATGTTTTATCTGTTTTAGATTTATTGAAACTGTGTCAAACTATTTGCCGTTTAAACAATTATAACTGAATTGAAACTGTATTTTAGAACAGTTTTGACAATGTTTTCATTGCAATGTATGTAATTTTGCAAATTCAATCTTTCATTAATATAGCAATGTAGTGTCACAATCGAGCCGACTTCCAAACGATGTTATCTTGGAGAAACTAACCAGCTGTGAATTATTTTACACTTCTTCTTCAGGAAAACAAAATTTTCCTACTCGAGTTATACAGCAATGTAAAGTGTCTCACTGTGGGTGAGGTCTTTAACTTCTCCATGATGCACCTGATAGAAATTACTTAGTTCTATTATTAATTTTTGGAATTACTAAGGCAGTTCTGATGCAATTTGCTGTTGACTATACTGAAATACAGTAATCAGAGTTGGGTTAAATTTGTGTAAACACGTCTGTTTGTAATAAAAGTGGCTAATCTAAAGACGCATAGTTTGTCTTCTCATCACCTGAGTTTGTAGCTGTGACAGTGACTGAAGATGACAGCTGAATTCTGGTGATGCAAATGTCCCCACTGCCCTCTGAAGTTTACAAAGTGGCCATGAGAAATTCCGTAATTGAATTAATTATCCGAAAATGGTGATGCTTCGAACTATGGCTTCTTCCTACTGTCCAGCTGCTGGAACGCCTTTAAAGACTTCAGATGGGCTAATTTAATGGCATTTGTTGAGTTACTTCATGAACACACAGCATTTAATTTAACAATTGACACTCACATAACAGTTTATTTAGTGACATGATGTTAGTTTATTGAAGGCTCTGACTCTGGGACTAATTCTGTGTTTGACCCTCACAATAACGCTGGGATAAAAAGTACACAGTTTCAAAATCGCCTTCCCTGGCGCAAAGTTCTCGCACTTGTCCTCCCCGTTTAGTCAGCCCACTACTCCACTATAGTTCACATCGTCATCACTTTTTTCAGTCAAAACAATGGCTCTTATGTACTCCATACTTAGTCATTGATTGTTCCACATACTCGCAGCTCTTTGACCAAAACCGCTAAATTATTTTTCGTCCCATGTCGTTGTTAGCACGAAATTTGTAAAACGTTAATGTTTAGTCGTAAAATCTAGTAATTCATCACAACAATGACACCATCACCCAGTTCTGACAACTCCTTCATTCTGCTCATAGCCAGTCTTCCAAAAGCGTCTCTCACTATTTCCATAAATTCCCTCTCCTCTCCGCTCCTCACCATCCCACCATTACTCTAAGGAAACAACTTCCCTTCCTCAAACACAATTCATATCTCGGGCATGTCCTATCTGTCCATCTTTCGAATCCAGATTCCTCTCGTCAACTGCCTCTTCTTTTCCGATAAAATTACGGAGGTAAGTTTTTACCTAACAGATGAAAGCACTTTCCACTTACTGTTAGTAACCGGTGGAGGAAACATTTCATACAACAATACACATGTTTAAATGTTACTTTATAACTGTTTACAATTATATTAATGTTGCCATCTGAGATTTGTGTTAGAAATATAAAACATGCATTACACTGAATTCTGCATTAAAATCTTAAGTCATGAATGAAAGTATTATATACTTTTATTACGGAGAAAAATCTCTGTCACAGACCATCTTCATTGTACTGTGTACTGAAGTCTGTGATCACACTTCAACATAGAATGCAGCTGATGTGGCAACATTAACTGAAAGATACATCGTGAAAAGAGTGCCTCAGTTTTCTAATTTATTTTTTATCTATAATCGCGTGAGTATTTGTGCATAGTATCCTCTGTCTACATACGTTAATGCAATGAGATTTAGCAATTACTTACTAAAATTGAAACTGTATGATAATAAAAGGGAAGTTCTTACCCTACTCCTTTTCCTCAGTTATATGATGAAACATTAATGAAGAACTCCAAAATGTAAACAACAACATTTTATAATAGTTCACACATGCCAAAGAGGAAAACAGTGCAAGTACTGTCTGAGGCAAATCATTTTAATTATAGTTCTCTAATGTGTAGGCACGAAAACGTACAGTTACAGTGCATTTAGCGGAAGTTTTCTGCTTTCCCTTGATTCATATGTAGCTTCTAACAGACCTCTAAATTTAAAACTACATGATCATTTGGTTGATTATTAATCGCACAATCGTGCCTCGTCAGGGGTCTCACTCCACACTGAACAGCCGGAGATTCGATCTTCTATTGATCCTACGAATCATCTTTTTCAGGCAGCTATACATGATTTTCACCTCTCTCAAGGCTTCGTTAACCAGAAAGTTCTCTCACTGTTCCACATTAAGCTGCAGGGTGAGACGGAATTATTCGTTGCGCAATTCTTTATGTTTATATTTTGTTAATTAATATGATTTATGTTATGTGACATAATCTAATTTTAAACAGATGTCATAAAGTCGTACATGTATATGCTTTTTAATTTCAAGTACTGTGCCAAGAGACATTTATATCAACGTAAAATCAGAGGACCAGGGAAATGAAGACAGCTGGTGGGCAGCAGTGTGTGGATGAAGGAGTAACACCATTTGCTGGGCTGATTAGTAGGTCGGTTTGAAAGAGTGGTAAAAAGGGTTATAGCAAAGAACACTAATAAATAGTTATCGGTGTGACATATAAAAAGGCGATATAAATAAGAACATAATAAAGGGAGAGACAATGGCAGTTAAAACATACATTTACATGTTGTTCATTGGAAGAGACAGTTAAAAATGTCCATATGAAGATAAAAGCATAGTTGGTGATCTGCATAGCACTTAAGTACACCAAAATCACAAATACAAGTTAAAAGTAATTAACAGTATTAAAACTACAAGATAAAAGTTGGCTTCACTAGAACGGTGACATTATTAAACCCACTGCACGAGATGGACAACACATGACAAAGAGTAAAATTTACTGGGAGGGACCTGCTGATGGAGGGGGGGCAGAGAGGGGGGGCAGTGGGGGAGGAGGGGCTGGAGAGGATGGGATGAAAATAATTGGGTTGGGTGGTCCACAAAGGGGCAGGTGATTGGCAGGGTGCGAAAGGTTGAGGGAAAGCAAGCCAGGAGGAAGCTGCTGAAATGCAGAAGGAGTGTGCTGGAAATGGAGAGGGTGTAGGAGGGAGGAAAATGCAGCTCAGGAGAAGGGAAAAGGAGGGGAGAGCGAACACTGAGGAGGAAGGAAGGTGGGATTAGAGTTGGTAGGAGGGGCAGAGCTCATCATATAGGAGGGTCAGCCATTAGAAGGTATGGTAATAAAGAGGGTGGAGGGTGCAGTAATGGTGGAAAAATGGATGTGGGACAGAGATGATACGAGACGCCAGCATGTGGAGAGGATCGAGTCTGCAGACAATGTTCAGGGCGCAGATGTGTTTGAGGAGAAGGAAAAGATGTGGGAAGGGGATGAGGTCATATAGGATCTGTGTGGGAGATGGCAGGCAGATATGGAATACAAGGCAGAGTGCATGGCATTCGAGAACGTGAAGGGCTTTGTAGAACCTCAGTGGGATAGAAATCCAGGTTATGCTAGCATACAGAAGTATGGAATGTATGAAGGATTTGTGGGTGTGAAGGATGGTGGATGGATGCAGTCTCCATTTCCCGCCAAACAGGAGTTCCAGGAGGTGTAGTCTATTGTAGACTTTGTGTTGCACTGTAAGGAGATGGAGAGTCCAGGTTTGATGATCGTTGAGGGTGAGACCAAGGCATTTCAGGGTAGGAGTGAGATGGTCAGGAAGAGCATAAATGGTAGCGTAAAAATCGTGGGGCCAGGAGGAGGGGGTGACACCACCTATGATGATTTCCTGGGTCTTTGAACAGTTGATGAGAAGGAGCCACTGGTTTCACCAAGTGGTGATCTGGTAGAAGTGGGTTTGAAGGGTACATTGAGACAGTTGAAGGGTAGGATAGAGGGCTAGGACGGAGTTTTCATCAGCAAACTGGAGGAGGTGAACATGCACTAGAAGTTTGGGTTTGTCTGCAGTATAGAGAAGATAGAGGAGATGGGAAAGGACAGTCTAGGGGCATGCCTGTGGTTGGATGAAATGTACGGGAGATAGTATTTTATGGATAGTGACATAGGAGGGACGGTGAGAGAGGAATGAAGCAACGAGATGCACAAAATTAATAGGAAGGGCGTAGGTCTGGACTTTAAACAGGACCCTGGGATGCCAGAAATGGTCATAGGCACCATGTAGGTCGAGGGAAACATAGTGGTCAGCAGGTGTTAAGCTGGAGGGAAAGAACACTGGTCAGGTTGAGGAGCTGGTTGTCAGTAAAGAAGGAGTGTCGAAAGCCACACTGGGTAAGGGGAAGAAGGTGGTGCTGATTGAGGTCAGGGGAGGATGGACTTGAAGAACACAATAAACGTGGAGATGAGGCAGATAGGATGATAGGAAGAGGCGTCAAAGAGGGTTTCTTGGATTCAGGGAACATCAGGATGTGGGAAGTCTTCCAAAGATCAGGGTGAAAGCCAGTGGAGAAGATGACATTATACAACATAGACAGGACAGCCAGGAAGGAGGGAGAGGATTCCTTAAGATGGCGATAGCTTACAATTTTGACCAGGGGTGGTGTTGATTTTGGAGCACAATATGAGCAAGAAGTTGTGTGCTGTAATGGGAGTGTTTAAATCGGGGGGGGGGGGGGGGGGGGGGGATACCTGATCCAATTACTGGAAACTGTGGGCGAGTGACAGGAGAGAGATCCTTGAAGGACTGTAGGGAAGAGGGAGTAATCAGAGTGGGGGTCTTCTGGAATTGAGAAGACATTGGAGAGGTGGGAAGGAATATGGTTAACCTTACTGAGATTGTCAGGGAAGGAGTAGTCATCATGTAGAAGGTGGTGCCTGTGGGATTTGTGGAGAAGAAGGATGGCCTGTAGAGGAAGAGTAGGGCGGTGTGTATGGATAAGTTTGGTAGGAATGTGGGCTTCCATGGTGTCAGTGACAATCTTCTGGAGGAAGGACGAGGCATGGCTGATGTCAGCAGATTTTTGGACAACACGATTGTGGAGAGAAGCAGCGATTAGTATGATTAATCAATAATTCAAAAACAGTCTTAATCGCATTTATTATTATTATTATTATACAGCCAACCGGTTTCAACGCGACGTAGGCGTCATCCTCTGGGCGTTTACACCATTGGTCGACTGCTGGTGGTGTCACTCCCGTCTACATAACGGCAGTTTCGTGAAGATGACCCCAGAAGATGACCCCTACGTCGGGTTGAAACCAGTTGGCGGTATAGTAACAATAATAAATGCGATTAATACTGTTTTTGAATTATTGATGTCAGCAGGGTGAGGTGTTCGGTCAGGACATGGAGCAGAGGTTGTGCCCAGAGAAGGATATGCTTGAGGAGGCCAATAGCGTCTCCACCTCGCACTGGGGAAAGGGAATTTTCTATGCAGCGGATGTGGGAGAGGTGCTTTTGACCACATTGACTGTAACAATGTCTTTCAATTATCTACTACTCGCACGTAAACGAGAAACATGACTGAAGTTACAAGAGTCGAATACGATGAAGGGAGTGAGGCAAAATTGTAGCCTACCCCAATGCCATTCAGCCTGTACATTGAGCAAAACGTAAATGAGTAGGATGAGGAGATTAGCGAGGAAATGAATGTTCAGCGAGAAAAAGTAAAATCTTCAAGATTTTTTATATGGCACTGTAATTCCGCCAGGGACGCCAAAACAATGGGACAGCAGTTAACCGAATTGATAATATCTCGAAAAACGTTTATGAATGAGTTTCAATCAAAGGAAATGAACGATAATAGAACATAGCCCATTTAGGTCAAGAATTGCTGATGCGCAGTAGAGTAACTGACGACGGACGAAATGGAGGGGTTGTGAAATATACACGCAGTAGCAAAAAACAAGTTTATGAAAAAGAGAAAAGTGTTTCTAAGAACAGGAATATTTAACAGCGAATGTATATAGAAATGTTACGAACATTTCCGGTAGGCAGTTGTGTCGAC
Organism: Schistocerca serialis cubense; assembly: GCF_023864345.2. Taxonomy (NCBI): domain Eukaryota; kingdom Metazoa; phylum Arthropoda; class Insecta; order Orthoptera; family Acrididae; genus Schistocerca; species Schistocerca serialis. The sequence goes on from NC_064648.1 coordinate 110,641,268, forward strand.
CAGCGATTCAGGCAAGAAGAAAAGAGAAGCTTTTTAAAAATGGCGCTACAGAAGATTGCAGTATATTAGATGCGTTGATCGAGTAACTAATGAGGAGGTACCGGAACAAACTGCAATGGGAAAAACAGAAACTTATGTGCTGAGTTACCTAAAACAAAGTTTGGGTTGAGAGGTCGCACAGAGACGTCGAGGAATCGTAGAGTTTTTAAAGAAGGGAATTACTGCAGGTTAAAATTGTTGGGCGGGGGTTACCAATGCCCGATTACCGTAAGGAGGTTGAAATGCATATCATGGCAGTGGCTGTACAGAGGAAGAAGATGTACCAGCGAGGAGAGCTTCATCAGACCAATCTCCCTATTACGCTGTTGACCACGAGGAAGGGTGTTGGGTAATTCATATTAAGTGCCTGGCAGAGGGTTAGTAGAGCATCTCCAGCCAATTTCTGTACAGTTCCACTCCTAAACATCGTGCAGGAGGAACGACACTTACATCTTTCCATGCTAGCTCCGATTTCACTTAGTCTATTACAATGATCATTTCTCCCTGTGTAGGTAGACATTAATAAAATATTTCTGCAGTCGGAGGAGAAAGTCGGTGACTGAAATTTCGTGAGATGTTCTCGCCGTAACACAAATCATCTTTGTTTAAATTACTGCCATCCCATCTCGCAGAACATATCCATGACACTCTCTCTCCTATTTCGCGACAGTAAAGAACGAACTGCCCTCCTTAGAACTTTTTGATGTCTTTCACCAACTCAGTCGGGTAAGGGTCCCATACCACACAGGAAAACTGCAGAAGACGACGGACAAGCGTAGTGCATGCAGTCTCTTTAGTGGATTTGTTGCGTCTTCTAAGTATTCTGCCCATAAACCGCAGTCTTTGGTTCGCCTTCCCCACATCCTTATCTGTAAGATCGTTCAAAGTCAAATATTTCCCAACTGTTTTTCCTAGGTACTTAGGTGAATTAACAGTGTCTAGATTTGTGTGATTTATCGTGTATCTGGTACGTAAAGGTCTTTTTTTTATTCATGTGCGATGTTTACAGTCATTTTTCACTTTTGGCTAAATAATTTGGTATTTGGAAATTGATTTTGATATTACGGTAACTTTACTTGAAGGTAATTGACAGCGTAATGTGCAAACTGTCTGCGAGGGCTGTTCAAATTGTCTCTTATATCGTTGATCAAAGTTGGGAACTGCAGACGGTTTATAACAAATCTCTTTCGTACGCCAAATGTCATTTCTGTTTTACTCCATGACTTTCAGTCAATTAGTACGCCCTGTGACCTTTCCGAGAGGAAAGACGAACCCAGTCGCGAAACTGGAAATAAACTCCATAGGAACGCAATATAATTACAAGCCGTTTCTGTGGAACGGTATCAAAAGTTTTCTGGAAATCTAGAAAGGAATCAATTTAAGCACTCATTAAATGAGTAAGGAACTAGTTGTGTTTCACAAGAAAGATATTTACTGAATCAGTGCTGAGTACTTCTCAATAGACCGTTTTCTTCGAGATAATTCATAATGTTGGGACCCACTGTATGTTCGAAATCTTACTGCAAATCGGCGATACTGGTGTGGGTCATACTCGTTACGGCACCTGACTGGTATACAATTTGGCAGAAAAAGTTGCCTCTATTAAGTGGTTTAAGTTGATCCTCTACATCGAGGGTATCTATTTGTAAGTTACTCACGTCAGCACCTGTTATTAATTCGAATTGTATAATACATTACTCGCCATTAAAATTTCATCACCATGTGGATGACGTGCTGCAGACGCGAAATTTAACCGACAGGAAGAAGATGCTGTGATATGCAAATCATTAGCATTTCAGAGCATTCACATAAGGTGACACCTACAACGTGTTGACACGAGGAAATTTTCCAACTGATTTCTCCTACACAAACAGCAGTTGACCGGCGCTGCCTGGTGAAACGTTGTTGTGATGCCTCGTGTAAGGAGGAGAAATGCGTACCATCACGTTTCCGACTTTGATAAAGGTCGGATTATAGCCTCTCGCGGTTGCAGTTTATCGTATCGCGACATTACTGCTCACGTTGGTCGAGATCCAATGACTGTTAGCAGAATATGGAATCGGTGTGTTCAGGAGGGTAATACGGAACGATGTGCTGGATCCCAACGGCCTCGTATCACTAGCAGTCGAGATGACAGGCATCTTATCCGCATGGCTGTAACGGATAGTGTAGCCACGACTCGATCCCTGACTCAACAGATGGGGACTTTTGCAAGGCAACAACCAACTGCACGAATAGTTCGACGACGTTTAAGGCAGCATGGACTATCAGCTCGGAGACCGTGGCTGCGGTTACCCTTGACTCTGCATCACAGACAGGAGCGCCTGCGATGGTGTACTCGACGACGAACCTCGGTGCACAAATGGCAAAACGTCATTTTTTCGGATGAATGCAGGTTCTGTTTACAGCATGGTGACGGTCGCATCCGTGTTTGGCGACATCGCGGTGAACGCACATTGGAAGCATGTATTCGTCATCGCCATACTGGCGTATCACCCGGCGTGATGGTATGGGGTGCCATTGTTTACACGTGTTGGTCACCTCTTGTTCATACTGACGGCACTTTGAACAGTGGACGTTATATTTCAGATTTGTTACGACCCGTGGCCCTACCCTTCATTCGATCCCTGCGAAACCCTACATTTCTGCAGGGCCTTTCTGGATACAGAAAATGTTCGACTGCTGCCCTGGCCAGCACGTTCTCCAGATCTCTCACCAATTGAAAACGTCTGGTCAATGGTGGCCGAGCAACTGGCTCGTCACAATACGCCAGTCACTACTCTTGACAAACTGTGGTATCCTGTTGAAGCTGCATGGGTAGCTGTACCTGTACTTGCCATCCAAACTCTGTTTGACTCAATGCCCAGGCGTATCAAGGCCGTTATTACGGCCAGAGGTTATTGTTCTGGGCACTGATTTCTCAGGATCTATGCACCCAAATTGCGTCAAAATGTAATCACATGTCAGTTATAGTATAATATATTTGTCCTATGAATACGCATCTATCATCTGCATTTCTTCTTGGTGTAGCAATTTTAATGGCCAGTAGTGTATTTACCGCGTTTAGTAACTCCTCGTTAGCGACACTTTGATGAGTAACGTTAGCACCGCCATCGTGCAGAGAAGGTATTAATTGTGTCTTGTCGCTGGCGTTCTTCACATTCGACCAGAATCTCTTTGGGTTTTCTGTGAGATGTGGACACAAAGTTCCGTTGTGGAAACTATTAAAAGCATGCCGCAATGAAGTCCGCTCCAAATTTTGAGTTTTTATAAAACATCGCCCATCTCGGTGATATTACGTTGTTTTCAGTTTCCCATAATTTTGTATCGTTTCTTCTTCAACGGTGACCTGTTTTGTGCGCTATAGGAAAATAGTGCCGTTTCTTATTAATATATTTGATATAAATCTTTAGATTAGTGGGAAACTACGATCGCAGGAAGGTGATTTGTCGCCTCCAAGTTTTATTTGCGTAAGTGGACCACTGCAGATGTGCACCAGAAATACTCCACTCGTTTACGTGTGTGTGTGTGTGTGTGTGTGTGTGTGTGTGTGTGTGTGTGAGTGAAAAGTGCGTCATATCATTGCTGTAAAGGCATGCGGTTAGCGGTTAGCGGCCAGCTAACATCCCGTTTGTGGTCTGAGCCGCTTCCCACTTCCGCCAGTTCGGCTGCGGGCGTCACAGCAACACAGGGCGAGGGAGGCCAGCGGGGGACACGGGCCGAGTCCACGCAGTAGGGGGCCCGGCGTACGGCCCGACCCAAAATCACTGTAGTGGTGACACGTGGCTGTAGACGACACATCCCGATTTGTCGATAAACAGATCGAAAAACGGAAAGTGTGGTTCAGAATTTCCATCGTTGTAGAAGAGCAGTGAATCGGAAAGCACTGCACACTTTTGAATCAGCATCTCCCAAAACGTTGAATCGGTCATCCTTGCCATGGCGGCATTGTGTTCTGAGCCAGCTAGACCTCCGGGCCTGACACCCACATATTTCTTTTCGTGGGGTTTTGCGAAATACCTTGCGTATATGCCACATTTGCCGAAAACCATTCCAGAGCACAAATCGCACATTTCTGATGCGTCGGTGACTCCACATAAGCTACTAAATGTATGGCGCGACATGGTTTGTAGCTTACATCTTGTGTGTCTCACTATGGGCTTCGTGCAAAATACCTACAAAGAATTAAAAAACAAATTTCCTCTGTTTCGAATAGCTACACCTTTTGGTAACCGCTTCATTAAATTTTAATTGTATATCTACAGATATAAAAACTAATTTTTTAAATATAAAATAAGAATATACAGAAACAATAACGAGAATGTTAATAGGATTAAGGAGACATGTAGAAATCAGAGGATCAAATCTTACCTGGCGATTGTCAGTGCAAGAGGGAGCCAGAGAAACGGCCACACCCTCATGTCATTTGTGCACTAAGGAAAATGTACGACAATGTTAACCAAAATAGTCCAACCCAGTCTCCACCTCCACTGTTTAGCTGAGAGATCTTCGTCGCTGTGGGGTGGCGCGCGTGCATCAGCGATGCAGACAGCTATACTGTAAATGCAACAACATGGAAGGGGCGTCTATGCAGGAGCCAGACCAACATGGGGTTCTCGAGGAGGGACAGCAGCCTACAGAGAATAATGCTGAAGATAAGGTGTGTAAATCGAATACTTCATGTAAAGCTACTGCATCGAAGTGATGAAAAATATAGAAGGAATCGATTGACAGTATACGTCCTCAAGTATCAAGGAATCGTTAATCAGTTAATGGAATGAAGTGTGTGGTAATACAGAAAAAGCGAAGAAGCTAAGCACTGAATGGTAGGCGGTATCAGGAATTCTTTACGTCATTAGCTACACCTGAAAGCATTCCTTACGCATATTAGCATCCAAAGGTTACATCCTGATGCACAAGTCTGATGGCAATACATTGTTCATAATATACAGTCCTATCGATTACAAAGAACTATACAAACTTTCCCTCAGACCACAACTCAAAGGGCTCCCACGGGCGTAAACAAACCAAAGAGTGCGACTAAGATATTGGTTTTCATCATCACAATCGACGGCAAACCAACACCTACACCGACAGTTCCGGTATACTTACCGATGTCGCAAGCAGAAGATGACGATATGCAGAAAGTATATGAGGGTACCTAACAGGTAATTCAGTATGGAATGGGAGGTGAAAATGTAATAGTCATGAGGAACAGGAATGCGATTTTACGGGACGGAGTAGAAGAAAATCTTATGGGGCAAAATGGGCTTTGCAGTAATAATGGGAGAGGAGAAAGACTAATTGAGTTCTTCAATACATTTCAGCGCGTAATAGCGAATGCTCTGTTCAATATTTACGAGTGGTAGAGGTAGCCCTGTACTAGGAGAAGACTGAGAAGTATGGGTAGAGTCCAGTTAGATGACATCATGGCCAGGCAGATATTCCTAAATCAGAGGAGATGGGGCATCCAGTACTAGAATCAGGTACACCCAGAAGCAGATGTAGATTGATATCACAATTTAGTTAGATGACATCATGGCCAGGCAGAGATTCCCAAATCAGAGGAGACGGGGCATCCAGTACTAGAATCAGGTACACCCAGAAGCAGATGTAGATTCATATCACAATTTAGTAATGACAAAAACTAGACTGAAGTTTAATGGACTGGTCAGGAACAAATAATACGCTATCAACTGGGGTACAGAAATACTAAGGAATAAAGATACATGGTTGAGGTAGTGTGAGGCTATATTTAGAGCGCTGATGAACAGCACAGTAGGCAGTGCAGTTGAACAGCAGTGGACATTTATAAAAAGAGGAACTAAACAATTTGAAAAGATAAACATAGCTAAAAGGAAGGTACCTCAGAGGAAACACAGAGAAGGTGAAAGAAGAAATACTTCAGCAGATCGACAAAGGGAGTAAGTACAAAAACGTGCAGTCAAATTCAGGAATGAAGAGATACAAGTCATTCAGGAATAAAGTAAACGGGAAATGCAAGAAAGCTAAGGCGGAATGGCAGCACGAAATGTGAAGAAATCGAAAAAAATGATATGAGATTTTCAGATGGACTCACTCAGCAAATATAAAAGTCAAAACAGCCTTCGCTGAAATTAAAAAGACAGTCGGTAAAATTACGAGTGCAATGGTGATTCCACTGTTAAATGCAGAGCAGATAGCATAATATGGTATTCGAATCACCAACAACTGCGGAAGATGTAAGCTGGTGCTTCCACTTTCACCAACTGAAATATTTCAGAATTTCGCTGCCACAATGAAGATTATGGTCAGATTGGTGTTTGGAGCAGCAGAGAAGATGATGTGGACAGACTGCGCTTTAGAAAATGTAATTTGCATATCGCTGTTCGTTAGTCGCTCTATGGTGTATGATTGGTTTGAAAAAACTAAGACTTTTTTTTTTGAACGACTGTAGGAGCCGCACTTGTAATGAATAAGAAAAAACATTTTAAATTAGCAATAAAACGACTGCAGCGGCGGATCAGAACCACATCGAAATATTGCGTCATCCCTGCTTGATATGCTGAAAATTAAAGTTGGTGATACAGTAAATAATCAAATTAAACACGTGGGGTATTTATAATAAAGTAGCACTTAAGTAACTCAAGATAAGCTAGTATATTGTAATTTTTCTACAATTACAGTCCGTGATGCTTGCATCATGGAAGCAGACAGCAGAAAGGCAAGTGCGAACACCCTGGCTTCTCCTAGCAGCTCTCAAAACATTTGAAGGCTGCGCCGTCTCTTATTACACATATAATACAAACATGAACTTCGACTCTGTGGTCACAATCTTAATACAAATTAAAAAAAAAAAAAAAACGCTGTTTATTAGAAAGAGAGGTATTACAATGCCCACTGAATGACTAAAATACACTTTGTTGTGAGTAGTCATTCAGCATTTACACCCCGGAAAGAAATGGTAATAGGCACATTTCTATTTCTTGTTCAATAAAAACACATTCATTAAAGGTACAGTTTATTCACAACGAAGCCCTTGGTACGGGCTTGTTCTTCATCAACATGACGTGAACGACGCAAAGTTCACCAGCTAGTTCGATCTCCCTCATCGTATTTTATCAAGTAAAAGTCTTGGACATTCTTCATGGTGTGGAAATAACTTGACATTATTCACATTCAGACAAAGCTGAATGTTTGTTTCCTGTTTACAGAATAAATTGCTTATGTACAAGAGTTAAAAGTTGTTGAGTTCACACGGACATCTCGCGGTCGGAAGACGTAATATTATTAGCGTGTACATTTCATATGATCAATAATGTTGTAATATTATTGGATTTCAGATGCTTGAACGTACGCGAAGCCACATTGACTATGTCTTCAAACTAATGACATAATTAACAGAGAGAAAATAAAAGATCTGAACATGAGAAAAGAGTATTTATTATAGAAAGAAAAGAATAAAAAGATTTCGAAGAAGGTGCAAATCTTAAGTGCCTTGGAAGCACAACTAAGAATAAGAAACACGTTTTTTAGTCAGGCCTTGTAGTCACAGAGACTATTTTTCCTTTGTAAATAATTTTAGACATAATATGTATAACTGTACTTTGTAATAATAATGCAGTCATCAGTTTATGGACACGAATATGTTGCTGCGTGTGAACCGACTATAGACAAGCAATAAACGGACACGTATAAAAGTGGTGTGTGTGAACTTTAACATGACGACCAAATACCTGTGGACACGAAATAATAATGTGTGAACTGAAAAGATTCCGCGTGTGAAGTAATGTTATAAGTACTTGTACCACGAAACCACGATGTAGAAAGCCGAACTGTGCAAGTGAATAAGGGTAGCACTTACCGCAACCGGTGTTGTACGCCTTTCCACGGACACATTCTTCGACACAGCTGCGGGAGTCACCGCGTCTGGCTGCTTCTGTAATTCCGAGTCGATGAGAAACTGTAAAAACTCACAACACGGCTAGTAGAGACCAAACGTTTTGCCTCTCGCAGAACACTGCTGCTAGCGTTGTGAAGCCGTCAAGTTACTATCACATGACTATGACAAACGGACGTGACACAGAGAACGCTGCGTGCTTTGCACAACGAGAGCGGGCGCCAAATATGTTTGAAAAACTTTCAATATAAAATCTGATAAAACCATGAGTTAAGCACTTATGTACCTCATAAAATCACCAAGACACTAATCTGAAAAGTCTTAAATTCGACTTTGACAATTGCTACTGAATTTATAGACCAGGCCAAGTAATGACGAAAACATGTCGACCCAAATAAAACCAGAAAAATAAATAAATACGAGAACTAAGCACTCCTAAGAGAATGAGACCTTGTGTACCGGGTGATCAAAAAGTCAGTATAAATTTGAAAACTGAATAAATCACGGAATAATGTAGATAGAGAGGTACAAATTGACACACATGCTTGGAATGACATGGGGTTTTATTAGAACCAAAAATACAAAAGTTCAAAAAATGTCCGACAGATGGCGCTTCATCTGAGCAGAATAGCAATAATTAGCATAACAAAGTAAGACAAAGTAAAGATGATGTTCTTTACAGGAAATGCTCAATATGTCCACCATCATTCCGCAAGAGATCTTTCACGCATCTGGCAATATGGGGTGGAGCGCCATCCCGCATTTTGGTTCTAATAAAACCCCATGTCATTCCAAGCATGTGTGTCAGTTTTTACATCTCTATGTACATTATTCCGTGGTTTATTAAGTTTTCAAATTTATACTGACTTTTTGATCACCTGGTACATAAAAAGTTCTTATCCTTCATAACCCACTTATTAGTAAGTAAGCACATTCTAATACAGATTTTCTCTGTATTTTTCATTTATGGGAACATGAATGGAAGCTCCAACATGTGTGAAGTGAAATAGAGACCGCCACCAAACGGCTCAACACGGTGCAGAACCAGTCTTCCAGTTCCTGATCCACGACGTATTTCCAAAGCACCATCACATCGAGACAACCACTTCAACCTTCACAGTGATGCCCTGATTTTCCTCCACTATGAAAGTGCAATCAACTTCCCTCACTCAACTGCAGTGCTACCACTTAAACCCGAAGTTCTACTACTCCCAGTGCAAGTCATACCTAACCAAGTGTAGTGAAACTTTTTTTTTTGGGTAGGTCATTGAGCCGTGCTCACTGCCAACTATGCGTTTTCGTGAACTTCTATCTGTGTTCGATTTCCCGCCCTTGTTGCGGTTACGTTGTGGTTATTCTTCCTTCTACGTGTGGCAGCAGTGATGTGTATCGATATTTGCGTCATGTACCATCTTTGGTTTTGTGCATATAGTTTCCGGCTAGGGGGTCCGGAGTGAGTCGGTCGGTTGCTGCGGACCGGGGAAGTTATCAACTCTCGATTTAGTCGGCTGGGTCCGCTGGCAGTCCCTGCGCAGTATCGGAACGTGTGTGGAGCTGTCCGATCCCTACGAGCTTCGTGGTTCACCGACCCAGGACGTCAAAGTTGAGTAGTGGCTTCAACTACCCAACCCACGTCCATACATATCTTGGTGGTTAGTTTCGGTGGTTCGCTCTTGGGGAGGTTTCCCTATGAGCAGCAGCGACTGTTTCTATTGCTTACATTTAGCCGCCATGTGGTTCAATTAGCTATATTGGTCGACTACAATTCGAGGCCACCAGCGGAATTTTCTGCCTTGTGGCCGATAGTGTTCTGGTTACCTGCCGTAGGCACTGACGTAAATTCAGGCTGTGTTCCTTTTGTGTGAAGTTAACTATATTACCTTATTTCAAATTCAGGTGCACCAGCGGAATTTTCTGCCTTGTGGCCGTTAGTGTTCCAGTTACCTGGCGTGGCCACTAACGTAATTTCAGGCGGCGTCTTTTCCTCACCTGTTGTCGCTGTCCAACATGGTGTGTAATTTTGACAGCTAATACATACATCATTGGGAATTATTACGTTCGTAACCTTTTGTGTTTGTGATCTCATGTACTGATTGAAGGCAAGCAAGTCGTTGTGTCGGTCAGTCCGTAGCTGTCCCCTGGTTGGGTTCCGACGGATCGAGTGTAGTTGGGCCCACCACCTGTCTCACCTAAGTGAACGAGGGCAGACCGACCTCCCTGGAGGCTTCTGAGTGCCGTTGTCTTTATAGTCTTTCCCACCGGTGTTTAATTATCTGTTTTCAGCTATTTGAAATTTAAGGCTAATAGTTATATTTTTATAAAAACTTAGTAAAATCAATTGTGGGCTTTCAGCCTTGCCACTTTATTCTTAAAATTATCTTTCAAACATTGAGGCCTTCTGCCTTTCAAAGGTTATGGTAATATATTTTAAAATTTTGAAATTTAATTGTGGTCTTCAGCCATTTGTATTGAACCTTGCACATGCTTGTTCTATCTACTTTGCTTTGAGTCTTTCCACCTATCTGTGATAGATGTTTTTTAATTATTTTATTTGCTATTTTAACTGGATTTTTATCTTCTCGATTTTTAAGATTTGTTGTTTGGAGGCCTTCAGCCACGAAAAAGTGGCATTTGGTGAACGTTCGGCTATGTGCCGCTTTGGTTGTAAATGTGTTATTAAATTACAATAAATTACAATTAGAAGGTGAGACTGACCCCATTCTTATTTGGCCCTTTCCACAGTCCTAATTACCTGTTCTGCCCAACGGGTTCAGCGGGCGTTTCGCTGGTAGCAGAGCGTGGTTACGGTGTCCTTACCAACTCAGTTGCGGTCAGTTTCACTCTTGCTTCGATTCCTTCTGTGGCATCGTATTGTTTCAGGTGTTACGATAATGGCAGTCATATAGTGTCAGGGGATCGGCCTGCTGAGAAGAGACCATCTCATTTACTAGTTGGCAATAAGGTGTTAACCGACGTAGGGCAGTGTTCCAGAATTGGTAGCCCGTTTGCGCGCTGACGTGCTGCAGCCGTTTGACGTCACCTCGGCAGCGTTTGGTGAAACAGGTGCGGCCATCCGGTTTCTTGGTGAGGCCCTTAAAGGTCTTGAGGATACTATTGGTCTCCTAGAAGGAACCCAACCTAGTGGCAGTCAGTTGGGTCGGGTGCGGGCACAGTTGGCGCATTTTACTAATTGGGTGGCTGATTTGGGTACGTTAGAGTTAGAGCATCACAAAAAAATTGGCCGATGAGTTGGAAACTCTGCCGAGTGCGTTGCAGTTCAAGCTCACATGCTTGGTGTTAGATGGGAGGAAGTTCGAAGATAATGAGTTGCGCTTTCAGGGGGATCATGGGGGCCAGGCCGGGGGTGGCATTGCTCCAGCGGCTGTAAAGTTAGATACCATGTTTGCTAAGATGCCTAACCCTCTGGCTTATTTCTTTCAGGGTCTGACCGAATTGATTGTAGAGCAGATTGATCAAGTACAAAATCTATTGTGGTTGTTGGTTCGTCTCGAACAGCACGCGGTCACCTTCCACATTCTGCACCACGTGATCCTGTCATTGCTACATCCGCTAGGTAGAGGCAAGTTGTAGAATATCTGCTCAAGGGCCATGGCCGAAGAGTTTACCTTGCAACAGCTAAGGGGGCTTGGAATTAGTCAAAGGTTAACCACCGGGTTCGGAAACAACTTGAGTGCTGCCACATTTGGGAAATGCAGCAGGGTGACGAGCAGTTACATCAGTATGTCGATAGAGTCCACACAGCCTCCTTGGCCTTGCTGGTAGAATTGCCTGAACGCGAATTAGTTTCTATCATTCTCTAGGGAATGCGTGCGGCGGATAAGTCGCATTTTGTTTTCCATAAGCAGCCTGAGACCTGAGGAGAACGCAGTGATGTGGTTGTAGCAGCATCCGCATTACCCCTTGAGAGCCTCGGGTGTCAGGAAGTTGTAGGGATTGACCTATGGGCGATTACAGTTTATCCACATCTGTGGAAGTTAGAAAAATAGAACCTAGGCATTGTTTCAGATGAGGCAATACAGCTCATTTTGTATGCTCTTCTGATCAGCCTTGTACTCTTAGAGCTAGTAGATTACCCTGGGTTGGTACGCGAACCCAGGTTCGAACCTTTAGGCCTTGGTGTACGCGTGTGGTCGCCCCTGCATCATCCCCTTTGCCTTATTTTTGTTCTCGGGTAGGGGGGGGGGGGGGCATCTGCGCTCTCTTGGATTCTGGTAATGTGTCATTATTGAGTTTTGAGTGGTTTTTGGAATTTGGGAATCTTAATAGATTTCTTTCGATCCCGTCCCCGGTGCATAGATGTCGGGTGGCCAATGGCCAGGTGTTCCTTTGCAGAGTTGGGTCCAGTCGAGTGAATCGGTTGTCGATTTTTCCTGGCCTTTATCTAAAGCGTTGATTAAGGGACTGCCTGTTAATCTAATATTGGAGCGCGATTTCATTTATAGAACCTGGCTCATTTTGGATTGTTCCAGACGCACCTTTTTCTTTAGGTTCTCTCCTGGCGAGATGTTTGGCCTTTGCGAGTGCGCTAAACCTGGTGCATGGCGAACTGCCGGGACCTTCGGCGTAGAGTTGGCAGCTAATGAATTCGATCTGGCCCATCTCTTGCCTAATCAGGCGTCTCAGCTACCCGATTTGTTGGACAGTTTTGCTCAACTGCTTAGCGATAGCCTGGGTGTCACTAGTGTTCGTAAATATCATATCCGTTTCTCCAATGACACCGCCATTACGCACTCTCCATACTGCCTCTCACCTCCGAAGGTTAAGATACTCAGGGCTAAGATGTCTCAGATGCTTGAACAAGGAGTCATCATACCCTCCATTTCTGCTTACGCTTCTCCAATTTTTCTTGTACCTTGTGTACCTATCAGGGGCGGGATTTTAGACCTGTTGTTGACTACCGGTCTTTGAAGGCCAATGTTGTACTTGAATCAGTACCCTTGCCCGATGTGCATAATGCTTTTACTTGGTTTGCCGGCGCTAATTGGTTCATTGTTCTTGATTTGCATCAGGCCTATTATCAAATTCCCTTGGCTGAGGAATGTAAACATGTTACTGCCTTTTCTATTGATTGGAACTTGTTCGAATTTAACAGTCCCCTTTCGGTTAGCTACCGGAGCGGCGGTGCTTACTCGTTTGTTGAATAATATTCTTGGGTATCTGAAGTTAGTTTGTGTCTATAATTATTTCGACGACTTGGTTATCTATAGTCGTTCGTTTTAGGATCATTTGGAGCATATCCGGCAAGTTCTTTTTAGGTCACAGCGAGCTGGTGTAACTGATAAACATGGTAAAATTACGCTACATAGGCAGGAGGTATTCTTTTTAGGCCATGTTGTCTCGGGTCAGAGTGTTCGCATTTTCTGCCTTGTGGCCGTTAGTGTTCTGATTACCTCCCCTGTCCTCTAACGTAATTACCGGCAGCATCCTTTCCTCGCCTGTTGCCGCTGTCCAACATGGTGTGTAATTTTGACAGCTAATACATACATCATTATGGATTATCATGTTCGTAACGTTTTGCGTTTGAGTCCTCATGTACTGATTGATGGCAAGCAAATCTTTGTGTCGGTCAGTCCGTGGCTGTCCCCTGGTTGGGTTCCGACGGATCAAGTGTAGTTGGGCTCACCACCTGCCTCACCTAAGTGAACGAGGGCAGACCGACCTCCCTGGAGGCTTCTGAGTTGTCTTTTTACCACCGGTATTTAATTATCTGTTTTCAGCTATATAAAATTTAAGGCTAATGGTTATATTTTTTTAAAAAACTTAGTAAAATTAATTGTGGGCTTTCAGCCTTGCCACTTTGGTCTTAAAATTATCTTTCAAGCCTAAACATTGCGGCCTTCTGCCTTTAAAAGATTATGGTAATACATTTTAAAATTTGGAAATTTAATTGTGGCCTTTAGCCATTTGTATTGCACCTTGTGGTTCTATTTACTTTGCCTTGAGGCTTTCCACATAGCTGTGATATATGTTTTTTGAATTATTTTATTTGCTATTTTAACAGGATTTTTATCTGGTCGATTTTTAAAATTTCTTGTTTGGAGGCCTTCAGCTGTGAAAGAGTTGCATTTGGTAAACGTGCGCCTATGTGCCGCTTTGGTTGTAAATCTGTTATTAAATTACAGTAAATTACGATTAGAAGATGAGACTGATCCGAACCTTATTTGGCCCTTTCCACAATCCTAATTACCTGTTCTGCCCAGCTGATTTAACGGGCGTTTCACTGGTACTGCAGACCCCCTAGCTGGAAATTATATGCACAAAATCAAAGATGGTACACGGCTGAAATATCGATGCACATCACTGCTGCCACACGTCGAAGGAAGAAGAATCACGACGTAACCGCAACAAGGGAGGGACACCAAACACAGATAGAAAACAAATAGCTGGGAGTGGGCGCGGCTCTGTCATGAAAGCCATAAATCAGTAAAATGCTACGTGTTTAGGGCAAGAAATCTTCGTCGAGAGCACGAAAAAAGATGTTCCTGTAAATGTAACTGTAACACAAGAATGTCAATTATTTGTAATATATTTTTTCGAGAGTGCACAATGCACCAAGACTTCTTGTGAAGTCAAATAATTTATTTCCTTATTATTTTTTAATATTTATAATGCCATAATGTATTACTGTATGTGTATCTTTGTCCTCAATTCATTGTCTCTTACCGAGAAATGAACATTTGTAATCCTTGTGTAATACATTAGAAAGAGTACGGCTCAATTGTCATGTAATTATCCTATAACAAGTTACCATCAATTTCAGTCGTACGAATATATTTACCTGTTATTCTTTATGTGAACCACTTTGTCTAATGTCGTATATGAAATCTGTTGTAAAGAATTTTAGCAAGAAACGCCAACTTGATTCACGAAAGCAATAATATTACGACTACGCTTGAGTCGCAATGATCCTGAAGGAGTCACCGCTCCTCACGCGGGAAGCAATGTAATATTAATGGATTTCAGATACCTTGCATATCAGATATTCGTCATAAAAGAAAAGGACAGCCAACGAGCAGTAGTTCATAAAGACAAGCATCACATCGCTGGACTAAAGAAACGAAATATTTTTTTAATGTGCGCCTATACCAAGACGCGCGTCCAGCGTTTAAATACTCTAAATAAACACTACGATCCACTGGGCGCAGATATTTAAAATCATTGCCGCTGCTCTTGATAGCAAGAAGCTGCGAAACAGAAGAAAGAATAACCTATCTTTTGTTAAGAAATATTCTAGAGACTTCATTACTCTGGTACTTTTGGTCGCCGACGTGTTAAGATGTACTACATAGCATTGCTAGCAGTTGTATTTCTATTTTGTGTAAAAAGTATGTGAAACGACGAGCAAACGTTTCGGTAACTCGGGTGAAGGTATAATGTATTTACGCACACGCAATGACATATAATTTTTAAGAAGGAACGGGCCGACAAACCAGCGATTATTGACCTGCACCATGTATAAAGGAAATATCAGATGTAAGTCGTGTATTGTGTATTATTGTGTATTTGTCAATGTCTAGAAGTTAAAACCAATTTGTTCAAAATATAGTAATACTTAACGATGCAGTAATTTTCTTCTTATTCTTTTCTTTTACTAACTAAACATGATGTTCAAATGTATATGAGCTTCGTTACAGGTTCGCTCTTTATCGCAGTGTCTCGATTGTCTTTGGGAGACCACAAATGTGTTCAGCTTCCGATCTGTTAATCTTTTTCTTACGAAAACCCACCAATTTGCTTTCATATTCAAATAGGTCCCTTAGGTATTTTCTTTGAAGATTCTGATTGCATGGAGGCAATCTGGGTCAAAGGCAAAAGGTCAATTAAGAAAACCCCTTCACATAATCAATCCGTACGTCTCCTGAACACAATCGAGAACCGACGCATCGGTCACCAATTAATAATCTCTCTCTCTTTTCAAGTCATACTGAATAACGGCCACACAGGATAGCGGTAAGTACGCAATCTAGTGTTAGGTTGCATTTTGCCGTTAAATATTACCAACCAACAATGACAGCAGCACTATTATTATTTACTACTATTTCTTATACAGAATAAGCAAGTTCTTAACGCCAGAATGTGCACTGAACAGAAGTCCGGCGACCGTTAGATATTGCTGCTGGGGCGCAATTTTTCAAACTTTACAATTCATGTTGCACATGTACTATAATTTAAGATGCTGCACGAACACACGATCCACCCTTCGAATGACGTTCTTTAAACGCTTACTATTGTTAAGATTCCATCTTTCTTATTATTTTAATTTTTACAGGTTAATATTGAAGGGCTCACTCAACCTCCCATGGAAACTGTGGACAACTCTGAACCGCCTAAGAACAGGTGTCGGCAGCTGCAAGCTACTAATGAAGAAATTGGACCTGTCAAACAGCTCTGAATGTGAGTGTGGTGAAATCCAAACAATGGACCATTTACTAGTGTGTGAAGTGTACGGATGTGAGGGTGATTTGAAAGACATACACAGAATCAGTGACTAGGCTTTAAAGTGACTCGAGAGTATTTGTAATGTAGTATAGTATTGTAAGAGCACCTGTAAAGTGTATTTTTACCATAGTTGTGTAAGCATAATGTAATTAATGTAAGAAGGAGTGCCTTTGTATAAGTCTAACGAATAATAAATGAACTTAAATTTTGACAATTTCTTTCACAAGTACGATACTGAGCAGCCTAAATGTCAGTCTGTCTGGCCGTGGGATTACCCAATGTCATTACGCTGCAGCTGCGTAAGTCAACTGAGGTTATTCCCTGAGGTGAATCGCCTGGGAAATTGGCAGTATTGACTGCTTCGCATTGTGCGTAAGTGAAATTGTTTACAGTTAACTTACTGGTTAAGATGAGGAAAACGAGCGATTTATAAGGTGTTAAGCAGTGCAAAATGGTGTCAGTGGGAACAGAAGACAGTGATAGTGATCCTAGTACTCCCAATAAATCTACAGCGGCCCTGTTTAAAAGTAAGATTGGAAAACAAAAATACAGAAAAGTCTGGAAAACTATTTGTGAGTGTAGAGGTTGGTTGTGCCCTGATAAATCGAACTCAGAAAGGGCTAGATGTAGAGTCTGTATTGTAACTTTCTTGAGTTAATTAGGATGTGTTAAAATAATTTTAAAATTGAAAACCATGTCAAAAACTGGTGTTATAGAAAGGCAGACAATTTTGATACATTTTCTAAAACAGCTACAAATGATGCGCATTTAAATGATCATGCTCACATTGTTGAAATTAAATTGGCAGGATTCGTGGCTGCACAGCCTTCCTTTCAATCTTGTAAATCACCTGGAGTTGCTTTCCGGATTCTAAAATTTCTGATTCTACACATCTGTGTTGCACTAAATGTTTCATTGTAAACAACTCACGAAATTCAGTATTCTCACTGATAAGTCAACAGACGCAGATTGGGTTAAAACGTCTTGTGTTGTTGTTGCATATTTTGATAAGGACATAAATTAAAATGAAATTAGAAGGATGGTCAGTGTTGGCCGTAATATTGATGGTTCATTG
Organism: Schistocerca serialis cubense; assembly: GCF_023864345.2. Classification (NCBI taxonomy): domain Eukaryota; kingdom Metazoa; phylum Arthropoda; class Insecta; order Orthoptera; family Acrididae; genus Schistocerca; species Schistocerca serialis. Next base: position 110,658,721 of record NC_064648.1, read on the forward strand.
ATAGAAAAATTCATTTTCAATCACATAGTGATCATCTTCAGTGCTGTGCTGTACAAATTACACTCATAGGCACTGGTATCAAGTTATTATCAATAACCAAAACTAAGAAACGATCACAATATTGATTGGCGACTCCATGGAGTGTTCTGTGCACCACGACCAGATAATGGATATGACTGGAAGGAGAATCAGCATTGGTCATATTTATTTGTGTTATTATTCGCAAAATCGACTTTCGGTCACTTAGTGACCATCCTCAGTGCTCTAATATACAATTAAAATTGGTAGGCACTGGTATCAACAAGCTTAGAGCGATCACATAAACTGAGCAGTGTATGTGATCGCTCTAAGCTTGTTGACACCAGTGCCTACCAATTTTAATTGTATATTACAGCACTGAGGATGGTCACTAAGTGACCGAAAATCGAGTTTGCGGATAATAAAACAAAAAAATACGACCAATGCTGATTCTCCTTCCAATTAGATCACAATATTGATTACTGTGATCGTTTCTTAGCTTTGGTTACTGATAATAACTCGACACCAGTGCCTATGAGTTTAATTTGTACAGCACAGCACTGAAGATGATCACTATGTGATTGAAAACGGATTTTTCTATCAATAAACCATCAATACTACGGACAACGCTGACCATCCTTTTAATTTCACGTATATGGTCGTTGTGCACACAGCACTCCATGGAGTCGCCAATCAATTAGAATGAAAGTATAATTTGGAGTCTTAGTGAAATATCTAAGCATGGTGAACATGATAAGGCATACGAGGGTACAATAAGTGAAAACCTTTATCCTAATGTAATGCTTTCATTTCCTGAGTACAATGTTTCTGTAACAATAAGATTTGCTTCTGCTGATTGTAATTATATGGCAGAGTCAAGAAACGCTGTTACCACTCAGTTCACTGAAAAATGTCCGGGACCAATTATTCTCAAACGCATATTTCACTCTGTTCACATATGCGCCAGTGAAGCTTGCAAATGTCTTTACAGACATTGTAAAGACCTAGCTAGAAACATTCGTAACCAGTTTCAAACTAGTGCTAGGTGACAGGAACAACTGCAAGAATTTCAAAAATCATAACTTGTTGCATCCATCATAGACAAGATGGCTATCTTTGCATGTCATTGTAGTGAGAAATTTAGAACAGTGGAACAGTTTGCACGTGTGCTTTGATTCTAAATACAACAGTTTACCTCTACCAGTCAATCGAAGTCCATCTCAACCATTTTCCAAGCGAATATTTTGTAGGGAGCTGCACGCAGAGGAGATGTGCAGTTCGGTATCTCTAAGAAGGCCATTGACCGCAGTGGCACATAACGATGCAGGTCACCATTGGGCCTAACTGTCTGGTGGCTGACTCGGGGGGAGGCCCGTGTAGTGTGGTCCGAGGGGTCCTATAACGATATGTTTACGTAATGTCTATACACAAGCATACAGTTATAAATGTCCCCGTTCGTAGTCGCTAATTATAGCAATATGCTTACTTTTGTGCTGTAACATACAGCTATAATCAGCGGTGGAAATATATTTGCGAACGCAGACCGTGTGCGGCTGTTTCTTGTTGGATCGTCTGGATCAATCGAAAGTTGCATTGCAGAGAAGAGTAAATGCCTATTCAAAATATAATTTTTTTGGATAGCTCAATATGAATTTCCTAAGGGACCGTAGTCTATCATACATGTACCATTAGAACATGGCGCGGAGAAAATATTTCGCCGCATGCAACTTCCGTCCCATTTCGACGAAAGAATTCGTGACTGTGAACTCTATTTGGCAGAAACATAAAGAAAATTAAATAAATTCATGAAGGAGTGAGACACAGATTCTATACTAAATAAATACTCCATACACCAGTTCCATTTAACTCTGAATTTATGGCAATTAATAGATGTACTTACACTGCAATGAAGGATTTAACATGGATGCCGTTTTGACTGGCACTTCTCTTTTCGTAATGAAAATAATTCCTTTGACGTTTTCTCATGCACGTCGCACAATAAATTTACTGCTATGCAGTATTGCACTTTTAGTATTGCACTTTTACTTTACACTAAAATAATATTATTTTTAGCAATAATAATACGGGGGCAAGACATGCGCGTCCGACACAAGTTACAAGAGACAAGAGAAGAATGAGTAACTGTTCATCGAGAATATCTGGTACATTAAAAAAAATGTGTAAAAATGTTCTTCTTCTGTCCGTTTTTCGCGCCTCTGTTTTCAAAGTCAATAACTCCCTGCATGTCTGATGGCGCTTCGACAATCAACAAGTTACGTCACAGGTCGATCCCCTTTTACATTCTCGCTACATTATTTGCTAAGTGTAGCTGTTGCCTAGCGACTGCTCGATTAGTGAATGATTTAAAATGATAAGGCAATCACATAATGTTACATTGCCTTCCATGGGAATCTTGGAAATCAAGGAGATTACCAAGATTCACATGTCGCCGTTAAGATTATAGGATTGAGTACGTTACAGATTTACATTGATCAAACACAGTATTCCTGTCATTTGGTTATAAGGATTACACAAATATGGTGATCTCTCATTCATAGACAAGGACAATTCTTAAGGTAAAGATACACAAAAAATTTAAAAACCAAGACAGTAAATCTACAACGTTTACAGTGGAGGTTATACATTATGCTCATTACAGTCCTTTTTTTACAGGGTTCATAACGACCATCTTTGTGGCCTCAAGTTATTGTTCAGAGCTCATAGGCCCTTTGCTCCTGAAAGAAAACACATACTATTCATCTTTTTATACACACATAATTCTCACACATGGAATTTCTCACACGTGTCCATTTTTATACACATATAATTCACACACATGGAATTTCTCATACGTGTCCATTTTCCATTGCTCACTAGTTGTCATGATTTTCACGCTTTCATTGTTTGTGCATTTGACAGGTAAGTGAAAACTTGATTCTTCTCCAGGTGAAGCTTATCCCTTGAAAAGTTGGATCGCTAGTTTGCGTTCTCCGAGTAGAAAACTTTTCATCATATTTGTCGGCGAGTCTCGCTCGCACGTTAGGTACACACGTTACATGTAACAAAAAATATAAATACCGATGAGTCTAAGAACTAAGCTTAAATCAAATCTTCGGACTTGGGATTCATAGGAATTTGACTTTGCCACTATTTGCGTGTGGTTTGGCTGTTCATTCACGGGATATACACCCCTGGAAATGGAAAAAAGAACACATTGACACCGGTGTGTCAGACCCACCATACTTGATCCGGACACTGCGAGAGGGCTGTACAAGCAATGATCACACACACGGCACAGCGGACACACCAGGAACCGCGGTGTTGGCCGTCGAATGGCGCTAGCTGCGCAGCATTTGTGCACCGCCGCCGTCAGTGTCAGCCAGTTTGCCGTGGCATACGGAGCTCCATCGCAGTCTTTAACACTGGTAGCATGCCGCGACAGCGTGGACGTGAACCGTATGTGCAGTTGACGGACTTTGAGCGAGGGCGTATAGTGGGCATGCGGGAGGCCGGGTGGACGTACCGCCGAATTGCTCAACACGTGGGGCGTGAGGTCTCCACAGTACATCGATGTTGTCGCCAGTGGTCGGCGGAAGGTGCACGTGCCCGTCGACCTGGGACCGGACCGCAGCGACGCACGGATGCACGCCAAGACCGTTGGATCCTACGCAGTGCCGTAGGAGACCGCACCGCCACTTCCCAGCAAATTAGGGACACTGTTGCTCCTGGGGTATCGGCGAGGACCATTCGCAACCGTCTCCATGAAGCTGGGCTACGGTCCCGCACACCGTTAGGCCGTCTTCCGCTCACGCCCCAACATCGTGCAGCCCGCCTCCAGTGGTGTCGCGACAGGCGTGAATGGAGGGACGAATGGAGACGTGTCGTCTTCAGCGATGAGAGTCGCTTCTGCCTTGGTGCCAATGATGGTCGTATGCGTGTTTGGCGCCGTGCAGGTGAGCGCCACAATCAGGACTGCATACGACCGATGCACACAGGGCCAACACACGGCATCATGGTGTGGGGAGCGATCTCCTACACTGGCCGTACACCACTGGTGATCGTCGAGGGGACACTGAATAGTGCACGGTACATCCAAACCGTCATCGAACCCATCGTTCTACCATTCCTAGACCGGCAAGGGAACTTGCTGTTCCAACAGGACAATGCACGTCCGCATGTATCTCGTGCCACCCAACGTGCTCTAGAAGGTGTAAGTCAACTACCCCGGCCAGCAAGATCTCCGGATCTGTCCCCCAATGAGCATGTTTGGGACTGGATGAAGCGTCGTCTCACGCGGTCTGCACGTCCAGCACGAACGCTGGTCCAACTGAGGCGCCAAGTGGAAATGGCATGGCAAGCCGTTCCACAGGACTACATCCAGCATCTCTACGATCGTCTCCATGGGAGAATAGCAGCCTGGATTGCTGCGAAAGGTGGATATACACTGTACTAGTGCCGACATTGTGCATGCTCTGTTGCCTGTGTCTATGTGCCTGTGGTTCTGTCAGTGTGATCATGTGATGTATCTGACCCCAGGAATGTGTCAATAAAGTTTCCCCTTCCTGGGACAATGAATTCACGGTGTTCTTATTTCAATTTCCAGGAGTGTAACATCAGCATAGCGTGCGATATTTTGTGAACTCATGTAAGAGTCTTTTATTTTGGGACCGGTTTTCATGGAAAGTCCGTTTCGTCGAACTGCAGCGGGAGTGCTTTGCTGGTACATCAGTTTAAATTTAACGCGTTTGTTGCGTCGATGGACGTTGTCACAGGCTGATTGTTAGAGCTGTATCGCAACTCGAGGCGCTCACTAGCCTCCTCGCGGTATTTCAGCTTTTCCGCGCACGGTTCAGTGAACAGGTTGCGTCGATGGTGTTGTGGTATTTTGTGGGTTGCTTAGCTGGTGCGGAGGGACGAGGATTACCAGGGACAGAGACTCCATTGAAACCATCCCAGCCTCCACATTTCCCAGCCGATTTCGAAGATTTTGAGGTAGGCTAGCGCTCGCACTTTGCAAAGCAGCTAATACTTACACTTGATTTCCGATGCACTGCACTTAATCACGTCACCGCCTTCTGTTACACAACCGAACTATCACTGCCCGTCGGCCTGTCTGCACGTTTAACACTTTTTATCCTCATCGTGAATGAAATTATCACTTACTCATAACAACGACGCATTGCTTCGTGTCTGTGGCAGACTTCCACAGAATTTTAAGCCTTCACTTATACACTACTATGTACACAAATTCTTTTACAGTTTATAATCAAATAGTTTGTCTCACTTTGAAGCTTGCTAATTGAGAGCTTCCATTATCATGTCCATTTCTATTTCTGTTGCTTTGTTGTTAACTTCCTTAACATTTCCCTTTACATTGTTCATCATATTTCTCTAAGACTAATTATGATTTTAGTTCACAGTCACAATACATTAGTTTCTCCGATCTGTTAGCAAAATTATTATTATTATTATTTTAATTCATTTGAATCGTTCTTTCTCTTCATTAGATTCATTAAAGTTATCACTTTCATTTCAACAAAAATTTCCTTTTTACTAGATGTGAGGATCAATCATTCACATTTGATCGCCGTCTCACATGAGAACACAACACCATTCAAGAAGATATTCAAATTCCTTATCGCGACCTCGGTTTGCGTGTCGGATTGACTTTAAAAGGGAAAATAAAGACATTTCAGAACTAGCTTTTCTCGATTTCGTTCACGCGTTTCCTTTTTAAAATCGTATGCCAAACCAGCCTTCCACGTCAACCGCATTTCTCAATCTGTGACGTCAAGTCTACGGGACGGCTTTAGGCGGGTTAGGGTATTTACACAGATTCAGAAGAAAGACATAGATATAATAGTACATAGAAGAAGAAATCTAGCAAACAACTCCTTGTTCCTTATGACTTAGAAATTAATTTTCCTTTGCGTCGTACGTCTGCGTACGCGGCGCAATTAAGAACTAGCTGCTTCGTTTTTGCCGGCGGTTTCATTGACATTTTATTCACTCTTGGACGCCTGCTTGTGCTACACTGCATTGACCTCTATATATGACCTTAAATCATCATTGCTTTGTCCTTGCCACTTACGCTCTTATACTTGGTATTTATTTCACTTATGGCTTTGAATGTAACTGACCTGCGTATTGCAGTCACAATTAAAACTACTTTGTTTATCTAGCTGAAGGATAGCACTTTCGTGGTCGTGTTGATACAAGTAACTCACATGCTTCGTAAACATTACGTTATTTTAATGCAGAGATGAAACTGTTCCAGATTTCTATGTACATTAGAACTTAATGTAGACATAGCTGACTTAGTAATTAGCTACTTGTTGTCCTTTTCAGTGGGATCAGGAACCAATAATTGTCAAAGGACCCTTGTCCTTGACGAAAATAAATTTCTTTTCTCGATCATTGCTCCTTGAACTTAACAAAAAAATTTCTTACATACTATGTTTTATTTTCACTTCTTTACCATTTCATATCGCAGATGCCGGCTTGTTAGGCACATCCTTCGCTTCATATTTCGTTTTTCTCTCTTAAGTATTATCTCCTTAAAACTAAATCTTAAATCTAGAGTTCTTGGAGTTGTCACTTTCTTTGTTAAACAAGATTCTTTTTACCTTGTCTGTACTTAAATTAAGTCTCAAGATAACATACGAGGTGCATTCAAGGTCTAAGGCCTCCGATTTTTTTTCTCCAGACTGGAAAGAGATAGAAACATGCGCATTGTTTCAAAATGAGGCCCTGTTCATTGCCAATACGTCCCAGAGATGGCAGCACTGTACGGCAGATGGAATTTTACCGCCAGCGGCGAGAATGAGAACTGTTTTAAATACTTAAAATGGCGACGTTTTCCTTACTTGAACAGTGTGCAATCATTCGTTTTCTGAATTTGCGTGGTGTGAAACCAATTGAAATTCATCGACAGTTGAAGGAGACATGTGGTGATGGAGTTACGGATGTGTCGAAAGTGCGTTCGTGGGTGCGACAGTTGAATGAAGGCAGAACATCGTGTGACAACAAACCGAAACAACCTTGGGCTCGCAGAAGCTGGTCTGACGACATGATCGAGAATGTGGAGAGAATTGTTTTGGGGGATCGCCGAATGACTGTTGAACAGATCGCCTCCAGAGTTGGCATTTCTGTGGGTTCTGTGCACACAATCCTGCATGACGACCTGAAAATGCGAAAAGTGTCATCCAGGTGGATGCCACGAATGCTGACGACGACCACATGGCTGCCCGTGTGGCATGTTGCCAAGCAATGTTGACGTGCAACGACAGTATGAATGGGACTTTCTTTTCGTCGGTTGTGACAATGGATGAGACGTGGATGCCATTTTTCAATCCAGAAACAAAGCACCAGTCAGCTCAATGGAAGCACACAGATTCACCGCCACCAAAAAAATTTCGGGCAACCACCAGTGCTGAAAAAATGATGGTGTCCATATTCTGGGACAGCGAGGGCGTAATCCTTACCCATTGCGTTCCAAAGGGCACTACGGTAACAGGTGCATACTACGAAAATGTTTTGAAGAACAAATTCCTTCCTGCACTGCAACAAAAAAGTCCGGGAAGGGCTGTGCGTGTGCTGTTTCACCAAGACAATGCACCCGCACATCGAGCTAACGTTACGCAACAGTTTCTTCGTGATAACAACTTTGAAGCGATTCCTCATGCTCCCTACTTACCTGACCTGGCTCCTAGTGACTTTTGGTTTTTTTCCAACAATGAAAGACACTCTCTGTGGCCGCACATTCACCAGCCATGCTGCTATTGCCTCAGCGATTTTCCAGTGGAATCATGGCGTCAGCGTTGTGAAAAATGTGTACGTCTGCAGGGCGATTACGTCGAGAAGTAACGCCATTTACATCGATTTCGGGTGAGTAGTTAATCAGAAAAAAAATCGGCGGCCTTAGAACTTGAATGCACCTCGTATTTTAAATTCTCAGCTGTATAGCAAAATGGCGTGTAATTTATTCGAAGCATATTTTTAACGAAGTCAGATCAGTTGTCACTTAGTCACTTGCGGCTAACCTTCTCTTGCCATTATAAAGCTTTCCTTTTGACTTTTTCTGTAGCATGATACTTTTTAAGATCAGAGTGATGGTATAACCCTTTTTTTCCATTTGCAGGATCAGAAATCAGATAACAACCTGTCTGCGGTATACGGAGGATCTTGTAAGGTCCCTCAAAAAGACTTTGCTATTTTAGATGTCTTCAAGTGTGTTTTTAGCAAGATCTTTTCGCCTACTTTATAAGTAAACACCTTATTAATATGTTTGTGATACGCCTTCTTGCGTAAATTGGCTTGGGTGGTCAACGTTGTTAGAGCTTGTATTATTTTGACGTCTAAACTAGCGCTTGTGTTGTTACACTTAGGAATTGAATTGACCCATTCATTTTTCTCTTGGTCAGAAGACATCAACTCACTCGGAGTGAAACCAGTAGACAGGTGTGGTAGATTATTCACAATTTCCTCGAAAGGTGACACAGAGTCAACCCAGCGAGTCTGCTGATTTGGTATATAAGTACGAATAAAACGATTAAACTCCTTGAACACCGGCTCAGTCGGGTTCGACTGCAGTCTAAACTTGGAGATAAAGATTTGCCTAATTTGATGACTAGCAAGGAAAAGTCTCCATCTTTTGCAGACAAAGTGAGACCCATTGTCTGAGAGAATTGATTCAGGTTTTCTGAATCTATGAAAGTAGTCACGTTCAAAACGATTGATGATTAGTTGAGTGTTTGCAGATCTCGTAGTGTACAGTCTCAAATGTTTGGGTCCACGACCTCATGGGAGGGGTCCTGCCAAATCTATGCCTAGGATCTGTCTAGGTTTCTCTGAGATAATAGGATTCAAAGGCAGTATGTTCGAAAGATTAAAAGGTTTTGCCTTTTGGTAAATGATACAGCGTTTCAACAGTTAGTGAATTCTGCTATGAAGGTTAGGGATGTAGCAGTACTTTGCTATTTTACACTTACACTTTTCTGGACCAAAGTGTCCCCAAGAAATATGTGTATACCAGATTAACTGTTCTACATATTCCTGCGGAATGCATACTAGCCAATTTTCTGATGACAATTTGTTCGGAGGAAAAGAACTTGATTATGCAATTTGTAATATTTGCACATACGATGGGTAGGATTAGTTTCGAGGATCTGTTTCACACCTCTCCATTTTGGATCAGTTTCCTGCAATTGGACAATCTGGTTACAAAGATCAAGAAAATATTTCCGATGTATTGGATCCTTTATCAAAAGAATTTTGTGATTTGACATTTGTTCCAAAAGTTCAGTACTGTCCGAAGAGCCTTCAGGCATAGGAGATAGAGCATCCGCAATAATGTTATCTTTGCCTTTTATATAGATTATTTCGAAGTCATATTCCTGTAAGAAAAGACACCACCTCGTTAAGCGAGGATGTAGGAGTTTACACGTCAGAAGGAAACTAAGAGCCTGATGATCAGAATAGACCTTGATTTTCTTGCCATTGATGTAATAGTTAAATCTCTTGAAAGCCCAAACTACTGCAAGAGCTTCCAATTCAGTAACAGAATAGGATCCTTCAGTTTCTGGACGAACCCTGCTAGCGAAACTAATTACTCTGATGTCTGGTTTTCCATTGGCTTCATTGATCTGGAAGGGACATGCTCCTAACCCCTGAAAACTTGCGTAAGATGACACACAAAACTTCTTTTTCCATATCCGGATGATAAAGAATGTTGCTATTTAACAAAGCTTCTTTGATATCGAGGAATGCCTTTTGACAGTCTCAGTCCAATTCCACTGAGTATTTTTCTTTAACAGTTTCAATAAATCAGGGTTATTCATTACTTACTTCGGTAAAAATCGTCTGAAGAATGAAGCGAGTCCAAGATAACCTTTAAGTTGAAGCTTAGCCGGATCAGGCCAGATTCCGTCAGATGAAATGACGTGTCCTAAGAATTTGATTTCGGCTCGGCCAGAGTGTAACTTTTGCAAGTTGGCAGTGACTCCGTATTCCAGGAATCGCTGAAACACTTTCTGTATTGGTTCAACGTAGTCCTCCCAGGTTTTAGTGGTAATTAAAAGATCAACGTAGAGAGTGACTTCATCATTAAGATCTGGATCAAGAACGTGATCTAGGGCAGATATGAATACTCCAGAACTAACATTCAATCCAAAAGGCATGACCTGAAATTGATAGGATCTGCCGGCGAAGATAAATGCCGTATACTTTCGTGAGTTAGGATTTAGTTTCATTTGCCAATATGACATTTTCAAATCTATGCTACTCAAATATTTAATTCCATAAAATCTCTGCAGGTGTTCTTCAATCGCTTCAGGTCTCGTTCGTACTGGCACAACAATTTTATTTATGTTTCGTGTGTCAAGTACGAGTCGTAGGGTATTATCCTGTTTCAAAATCGTCAACAAGGCGCTACTATATGGCGAATTAGAATACTCTATGACTTTCCAGTTCAGCATTTTCTTAATTTCATTACAAAATGCTTCCCTTCTTGCATGCGGTATGGGATATTTCGTGCGACAGAAAGTTTGGTGCGGCACCACTTCCATAGTATATTCATAGTATTTTATAATACCAGGTCGTTTTGAACACACGTTGATATAGTGTGACAACAAATTGAATAATTCCTGTCGCTGAGTTTCTGATAACTCTGTTGATTATGCAGTCAAAGCTTGCACTTGGTCATCTATCGTTCATCACCGTCATTCGTCTCTTTCTCTTGTAATAATTCTTGTCTCATGTCAATGTCGTCACTGTATCTCAGTGCAAGTACGTCATGGTTAGTCTCTCCGTCGAAGTGGTCGCCCCCATTCTGTCTCACAGCATCACTTAGGGATCTTTCAGATGCTGAACTTAGTTTTCCTGTTTGTGTGGTTTTGATTGGCCTTCATCATTTAAAAGTTCGTCCAATCTGACATTTGAGAACACTGAGGAACAAACTTACTGTTATGCATAAATCTTGTGTCAAAATGTTGTGCGTTTGTTCTGGTGTCCAATACGTGTTACTGTCTTTCGCGTTTGCGAAAAATACGGGAGGATTGTACTGCCTTCGCGGGGTCTAATGATTTTTATTACTATTATGATTTCCGGAATTGTTACGGTGAAATCCACCTTCACGCTGTGGTTTGCCGTTAAACTGTGTGTTTCTGTACATTCCCTGCACTTGATTTTTACTGGGCGCGAAGCTGTGTTGGTATGAGTGGGCGTTATCAGCTGTTTGTCGCTGCCCGTAATCTGAGGGTTGGCTACGTGAGTACTGTGCATTCCATTGCGATCCGCTCTGCTGTTGCCAACCTTTTTGACTGAACCCACTTCCACACTTCTTCTTGTACGGTTGATTGCCGTACTGGTTACCAGTCGTGTTATACACGGGATTGAATCGGTTGTGTTGATTATGCCTATTCCTTTTGTACGGATACCCATTGCCTTTATTTCCGTTTTGCCAATCATTACTATTTTCGTAACCGTTCCCTGGCTTTTCATAGCCGTTACTCTCGTAATGTTGTGGCCAAGAATTGTGCGGAGTATTCCACGGTTTGTTATCTCTCATGTCCTCATAGATCAGGTCTTGGTAATCTAATATCGACAGAAAGGTATCTGGATCATCTTCTGGTATGGCTATCAGCATTTCACGAATCGATATGGGTAATTTAGACTTGAGAATCTTAATTACATCTTTACTATTAATAGGGGTATCCCAATACCCGATTTTGCCAAGATATTTTTCGAAGTACTATCTCGGGCTACTATTCCTGGGGTCATATTGTTCTGCATTATAGACTTCTTTATGAAGGCACTTCTGAACACCTTCGCTCCAAAATTTAATGAGGAAACAGTGCTCAAACTCCCCATACGTTCGACGCTTATCAACCATTTCGGTTCCCCATATTGCCGATTCGCCAATTGGATACGCTGTCTATCAGGCCACGAATTTGGAAAAATGCCAGAGAATCCACGAAGAAAAACAATTGGGTGGACATTTCGTTTTTCCGGGTTAAAGGTTTAAAAAACTCGATGCTTTATCATGCTTTCTTCCTTCATCATTTGTTCTACGGAGTCAGATTCTTGGTTTCGGTGACTAACTTGAATATGTGGTGGTGAAATGTGTTCATTAGATACAACAGCTATTCGGAATTGACGAAATAATTCATCTTCTTCCTCTGAGGCTAAAGAGTTAGGATAATTCGGTCTCTGTATTCGGGAACTACTACTCACTTCTGCCTTCAGGTTGCTTCCAATTTGGTAATTCTTGCTGAAGGGTACGCCTAATGCTACCGAGTTCAGACATTACGGTATCTTCGGAGCTTCCAGGAGCTGACAAGATACCAATAGTGATTGCTTTCACAGTCACTACTAGGTCTTTGTTAATTTTATTTTCGACAAATTTGACCTTTTCAGCAATCCAGTTTTCATACCTTTCTCTAAATTCTCTCTCATGACTATCTGGCCTCTCCTTTACTATCGTTTCAGTTTCCAGAGTCAAGTTTGACATTTCCTCGGTTAGTTTTTCTACCTGCGTAGTTACTCTGTCTAATCTGTGATTAACCATGGTTACGGTGGAGTCAAGATTCTTGGTTGCGTTTCGAATGTCAGCTGTCTCGCTTTGCATGGTAGCTAAAGTGTCATTCAGTTCGAAAATTATTCCACTTCGCATTTGAGAAACAGCATCCTAAACTTGCTTTGCTACTTCTTTGGCTACGTTTTCTCTAACAGTTTTTATTTCTTCGCTTCCTGTAGAAAGTTTATCTTCAAGCGAGGCTAACATTTGTCTGTTTTCCTCTTTCATTTGACGATTTTCGTCTTTCAAATCATTTTTAATGGAATTCACCATTTGGCGATTTCCGTCCTGCATCATTTGACTTATTTGACTCAGTAGCTGTTTGAATTCATCGTCTGTCACTACCCCTGAATTTCTTTCACCTGCCTCCCTTGTAACCAGTATATGGCTACGAGTTGTAGTGGCAGAAACTATGCTGGCATTGTCTAATTCAGTACCGGTAACATTATGGTGTGAGGCACCAAAGTCCATAAGATTTCCCACTTCACTTTCTACAATTGTTTCGATTGGTGTCTCAGCCCTACTAATTATCCTGCGGGACCGTAAGCGACGCGACACTTCACACGTTTCATTCTGTTCATTTTAATCTAGTGATGACATTTTATCGTCTGCCATAGCTCACTTATTTACAAACAGTAGGTCAATGAAGTTCGTTTGAGCTACGGCCGTCAGCTGTCAACAGAGATGTAATTTATCGGTTGCGAGTCGGTTGTCACTGCTACGTCACAAGATCGGAATGTCGGGAGATGCACGTCACGAGAACAAGAGACTATTCTGGACCGTAAAGAAAGTATGGCTGCACACTGGTCAAAATAAATGAAAACTAAGGCTGGTCAGCTCCGTGAACAGGCAGCTGACATTTAAAAACAAGTGATATGCAATACACAACAATGGAATTTAAACAATACTTAACAGAAATTACCAATCTACTAAATGCAATCTACTGAATTCAAAGCAAATTTTTACTGCAACTACTAAAGATCGTCACAAATTGATTAATGTCGGCTGAAATTAAGGAAGCTTGGCTACGGCTAACGAAATATTAACTTAACGTTGCTGGTGACTGCCTTGGGTGTTGCAACTAGATTTTCGCACAAATTCTGTTCAAAAAAAAAAAAAAAAAAAAAATACTCTCTTCCCTAATTTTCTCTGAATATCTCGTTTCTTTCGCTCAATGGAAATTTTATTGGATGATGTTTGATGCCATATAACAAATAAAAAGCACAAGCTACAATTCTTAATGAATTTTACCACAATGCGTATCTTACATAAATTTTTGTTCCTCTGAGTTTTTTTTTTAATTCGCGTCCCTGTTCGGGCGTCAATTACAACGATATGTTTACGTAATGCGTATACATAAACATACAGTTATAAATGTCCCCGTTCGTAGTCGCTAATTATAACAATATGTTTACTTTTGTGCTGTGACATATAGCTATAATCAGCGGTGGAAACATATTTGCGAACGCCGGCCGTGTGCGGCAGTTTCTTGTTGGATCGTTTGGATCAGTCGGAAGTTGCATTGCAGAGGAGAGTAAATGCCTATTCAAAATATAATAATTTTTGGATAGCTCAACATGAATTTCCTAAGGGACCGTCGTTTATCATGCATGTACCAGTAGACTATAGCGCGGAGGAAATATTTCGCCGCATGCAACTTCCGTCCGATTTCGACGAAAGAGTTCGTGACTGTAAACTCTCTATTTGGCAGAAACATAAAGAAAATTAAATAACTTCATGAAGGAGTGAGACATAGATTCTATACTAAATAAATAGTCCATACACCAGTTCCATTTGGCTCTGAATTTATAGTAATTAGTAGATGAACTTACACTGCAATGAAGGATTTAACATGGATGCCGTTTTGACTGGCACTTCTCTTCTCGTAATGAAAATAATTCGTTTGATGTTTTCACATACGCGTCTCACAATAAATCTACTGCTACGTAGTATTGCACTTTTAGTATTGCACTTTTGCTTTACACTAAAATAATATTATTTTTAACAATAATAATACGGGGGCAAGACATACGCGTCCGACACAAGTTGCAAGAGACAAGAGAAAAAAATGAATAACTGAGTAACTGTTCATCGAGAATATCTCGTACATCAGAAAAAATGTGTAAAAGTGTTCTTCTTCTGTCCGTTTTTCGGGCCGCTGTTTTCGAAGTCATTAACTAATTGTATCTCTGACGGCGCTTCGACAATAAACACGTTACGTCACAGGACGTTCACCTTTTACATTCTCGCAACATTATGTGCTAACTGTAGCTGTTTCCGAGCGACTGCTCGATTAGTGAATGATTTAAAATGATAAGGCAATCACATAATGTTACAGTCCACATTTCGCCTCTTTTCATGTGATGTGAGGCGTTAAAGCCTCTGACAATCCAGTGAGCTGTTTAACCCGCCCAGTCTTGAAGGCACCTTTCAGAACGCAGACGCGTCTGTGATGTGATGTTGAGGTTTTCTGGACGCACTGGTTGAGGTTACCATGAATATAAAGACTGCAAAGACTGGAAAGTTGCACAGGTCACACCAATATTCAAGATAGGTAGTATGAGTAATCCACTAAATTACTGGCCAATGTCGTTAACGTCGCTATGCAGCAGGATTTTGGAACATATATTGTGTTCGAACATTATGAATTACCTCGAAGAAAACGTTCTATTGACACACAGTCAACACGGGTTTACAAAGCATCGTTCCTGTGAAACACAACAAGGTCGTTATTTACATGAAGTGCTGAGTGCTATTTACAAGGGATTTCAGATCTATTCCGTATTTCTGGATTTCCGGAAGGCTTTTGACACTGTACCACACAAGCGGCTCGTATTGAAATTGCGTGCTTATTAAATATAGTCTCAGTTATGTGACTGTATTGGCGATTTCCTGTCAGAGAGGTCACAATTCGTAGTAATTGACGGAAAGTTGTCGAGGAAAGCAGAAGTGATTTCTGGCGTTCCCCAAGGTAGTGTTATAGGCCCTTTGCTGTTCCTTATCTATATAAACGATTTTGGAGACAATCTGAGCAGCCGTCTTCGGTTGTTTGCAGATGATGCTGTCGTTTGTCGACCAATAAAATCATCAGAAGATCAAAACAAACTACAAAACGATTTAGAAAAGATATCTGAGTGGTGCGAAAAGTGGCAATTAATCCTAAATAACGAAAAGCGTGAGGTCATCCACATGAGTGCTAAAAGGAATTCGTTAAACTTCGGTTATACGATAAATCAGTCTAATCTAAAAGCCGTAAATTCAAATAAATGTCCAGGTTTTACAATTACCAACAACTTAAATTGGAAGGAACACACAGAAAATGTTTTGAGGAAGGCTAACGAAAGACTGCGTTTTATTGGCAGGACACTTATAAAATGTAACAGACCTACTAGGGAGACTGCCTACACTACGCTTGTCCGTCCTCTTTTAAAATGCTGCTGCACGGTGTGGGATCCTTACCAGATAGGACTGACGGAGTACATCGAAAAAGTTCAAAGAAAGGCAGCAAGTTTTGTATTATCACGTAATATGGGAGAGGGTATCACAGAAATGATACGGGATTAGGGCTGGAAATCATTAAAAGAAAGGCGTTTTTCGTTGCGACAGAATCTTCCCACGAAATTCCAATCACCAACCTTCTCCCCCGAATGCGAAAATATTTTGTCGACACCGACCTACATAGGGCGGAGCGATCACCACGACAAAATAAGGGAAATCAGAGCTCGTACCGAAAGATATAGGTGTTCATTCTTTCGACGCGCTACACGAGATTGGTATAATAGAGAATTATGAAGGTGGTTCTATGAACCCTCTGCCAGGCACTTTAATGTGATTTGCAGAGTATCCATGTAGATGTAGATAATTCAGGACGTTTATTTCATCGTTCTTGGTGACCAGATGTTGTCCTTCATACTACCAATTCATGGCGTGTGCCATGGACAGTTACATCTTTCAGGGCGACATTAGAGGAGTTATCAAGTCCTGTACACGAACGTTCCTCCTGTTAGGAACCTTCATGCATTCTATCGCGAATTGAATGGTTCACTAAGGATACAGATCCTAGCCGTACTGATCACATAAGCGGCCATTTGGAATACCAGATCAAACGTAGTGATCAACGTCGCCGCAATTTCGTAGCTCTGTTGAATCTGGCTATCAACGAGTGGCTGCAGGTTCATGTGACACACCTGACAAACTTTATCAATGCTCAGTCGCGATTGAACCGTAGTTGTGTGTCTGATACGACTATGGTGAAGCCATTGCTCTGTTGCTTCATCTCAAGTTACACTTTAGTACAGCAAGCACAACACCCACGAAACTTCAGACTGAAAACTCGATAGTGTTACGTCACTGGTTTCATAGTTTACTGAATTTGTAGATTCCGAGACACCTTCCGATACTATTGACTTTTAAATTATCTACAACTTCTACACAAACCGGAAACAAAATGGAAGTGAACAGCTGTAACCTATACCAACGTTGTACTGTGTGTCTATTAAGCAACAAGTAAATGAACAGGAAGTGAAGTTTTGTAAAGAAATGAAAGTTCTGTTTTTTTTAGACAACTTGGTTGTATGGAGATAAGCAGCGATTAATTTACTTATCATCAATTATTCAAAATGACAGTCACAATCGCATTATTTATTTTGCCGCCAACAGGTTTCAACCCACGATGGGGTCATCTTCAGGGCAATTTACACCATTTGGTAAAGTTACCAATCGTGCAGAGGCAGGGTGACGACTCCAGCGAGCGACCAAATGTTCCAAATTGCCCTGAAGATGACCCCATCGCGGGTTGAAACCAGATGGCGGCAAAATAAATAATGCGATTGTGACTGTCATTTTGAATAATTGATGAAAGTTATGGGGCGAGAAGTAAAACACTTAAGCATTCTACGTGGCATTAATTCCGCCAAGGACGCCGAAACTCATAGGAGAGTGACTGAAGGGAATGGATAATGTCTTGTAAATGGTTATAAATGATTTGCAATCAAAGTAAAACAAGGATAACTGAATGTGATGAAATTAAATCAGGCGTCGCTGAAGGAATTAATTTAGGAAATGTTGTACCGCTGAATTCGCTCCATGAGCAGCAGAATAACTAAGAACGAAACAAAGGGCTACAAAATAAGAAAAGCAATAGCAAGAAATGAGATTTTGAAAAAGAGGAAAGCTTTTCTGAGAAAGAGAAATACACGAACATTGAATGTAAATCGAAATTTTACCAACTCTTCTTTTATTTGTGTTATGTTGAACAGCAGTTCAGGCAAGAAGAGAAGATAAGTTTTTGAAAAGCTGGCACTAGACAACACTGCTGAACATTGGATCCATAGATCAAGTGACTAATATGGAGGTGCTGCATCGATGTGGGACAAACAGAAACTTAAGCCGTAACTTGTATAAAAGGAGGGTTGGGTTCAGAGGTCACACTGAGACATCAACGAATCGTAGAGCTTCTACTGAGCGGATTACTAGAGGTTAACGTTGTAGGCGGGGACTAACGCTCCATTGCCGTAGGAAGGTTGAAATGCATATCATGGCAGTGCCTGTACAGAGATGAAGAGGACATACCGGCGGTAAAGCTCCACCAGACCACTCTCTGAACCATATGTAAGTGTTGACCATCTACATGTACATCTACGTGGCTACTCCGTAACTGACTTTAAAGTGCCTAGCAGAGGGTCCGTCGAACCACCTCCGGCCTATTTCTGTACAGTTCCACTCTCCAACATGACACTTGCATCTTCCTTTATTACGATCATAATTTCTCTCTATGTGGATGGACGTTCGCAAATAATTTTCACATTCGGGGGAGGAAATTTCTGACCGAAATATTGTGAAAACATCTTCGTTTAAATTATTGCCACCCCAACACACAGATCTTCCCCCTATATCACGTTGGTACAAAACGAACTATCCTCCTTGGAAGTTTTTCTATGTCTTCCGTCAACTCACTCTGCTAAGCGTTCCATACCGCCCTGCGAAACTTCATAAGAAGACGGACTAGAGTAGTGTATGCGGTCTGTTTATTGGATTTTCTTCCTCGGCATTCTGCCAATAAAACGTAGGCTTTGGAATGGTTTCGTCCACTACATTTACTGTGTGATTGTTCCAACTGAAACAGTTCGTAATTGTAGTTCTTCGCTATTTAATTGAATCGACAGTCTTTAAATTTGTGTGATTTATCGTGTCTCCGATATGTAAAGGATTCCTTTTTAGGAGTCATGTGGAATGCCTCACGCTCTGCATTGTTTTGTGTCAATCGCCACCTTTCGGCTAAATTGTTTGGAATTTGGCAATTGGTTTTGATTTTATGCTGACTTTACTAAACGGCAAACGACAGCATCGTGTGCAAACACTCTGAGAGGGCTGCTCAGATTGTCGCCTAAATCGTGTATACAGATTACAAACAGCAGACGGTTTGTAATTCTTCCCTTTCGTATGCCAAATAACATTTCTGTTTTACTCGATGACTTTCCGTCAGTTATTACGAACTGTGGCCCTTCCGCAAGGAATACACGATTCCAGTCACACAACTGGGTCGGTACTCCATAGGCACGCAATGTGAGTAGAAACTGTATGTGAGGAACAATATCAAAAGTCTTTCAGAAATCGGGAACGGTATCGGCTCAGGACAGCTTGTCGATAGCACTGATTACTTTGAATGAGTGAAGAGCTGGTTGTGTTTCACAGGAACGATGTTTACTGAATCGGCACTGAGTAAGTGTCACTAGGTTGATGTCTTCGAGGTAATTCATAATAGTCAAACACAGTGTATGTTCCAAGTCTTACTGAAAATCGACGTTTGTCGTATTGATTAGTAATTCGGTGGATTTCTGGTATCTCCTTTCTAGACTGTAGGTGTGATATGTCGAACTCTCCACTCCTTAGGTCCGGACGTTTTGTCGAACCAGCGATTGTAGATGATTTCTAAATATGGAAATATTTGACCAGGGTCCTCAATAGTTGACCACACAGGTATACAGTAATGCCTTTATTAAGTGGCTTAAGTTGCTTCTCTACATCGATGCTATCAACTTATAATCTACACATGTCAGCAGCTGTTGCTGATTCGAATTCTATAATATTTTCTTCGTCGTCTTTGGTGAAGGACTTTCGGTAAACCGTATTTAGTAACTCCGCCTTAGCTACACTTTGGTGAGTAACATTACCACTGCGATTGTGCAAGGATCGTACTGATTACGTCTTGCCACTGATGTACTTCACGTACGACCAGAATCTCTCTTGGTTTTGTGCCAGATGCAAAGACAAACTTTCGTTGCGGAAATATTAAAAGTTCTCGCATTGAAGTCTACGCTAAATTTTGAGTTTCTGCAAAACACCGGCAGTCTTACAGATTTGTATTGTTTTAAATTTATCGTGGCTTTCTTTCGTTTCTTCTTCAACAGTGGCCTGTTTTGAGCGCCATGTTAGAGCAGTTCCGTCTGTTATTCATCTGTTCTTTTAAATCTCTCATCTGCTGTCGACACTACTTTCTGAAAACTGAAGTGGCATCTGCTCTAATCCTACAGAATTTGGAAAGATTATGTCTTATGAAGTCATGAAGGAAAGTGTTGTCTCCTTTTTTAAAATATATATATTTTTCTTTGATTCTCAGTCAATTTGGGTGTTAGGTTACTCAGTCTTGCTATAACAGTCCTTGTAACCGTCATGATGCTCCCAATTTGCTCAGAATGATTTGTTACTAAATGGTCACTGAACGTTTTCGCAAGCGTTGGCTCTGGAACCAATTAATTGAATTAATTCCGGAAAAATCACGTAGTGGAATTTCGGACCATATTTTATACGTATCACCGAGTTTAATTATGCACTGTCGTTAATCTATCGAGAGTAGATTGATGTCGCCACCATTTGCTAGTAAAGTGCAGTCGGTCGCGAAATGGAAACCACCGCAAAAATTTAAAATGTTTTTTTGTAAGAGTTAGCTACATTTTCCCGGTACTTGTCTACATAGTCGGTCCTCCGACTTAGACATTTGTCATAGCGTAGTACAAACTGTCCAATACCCTCGTCATAGAAAGCAACCGCCAGTGCTTTGCACCAATTCTCTGCGCTGGTCTGCATCTCTCTGTCTGTGCCAAAATGTTGCCTTGAAAGCCAGCAGTTCATGTGAGCAGAGATTAAACTCACAGGCAGCCAAGTCCGGGCTGTATGGTGGGCACAGTTAAAGACTTCCCATTGAAAATGTTGCTGGAGCGTCTTCGTTGCCTATGCAGCGTGCGGTCGAGAATCGTCCTGAAGAAGGAAATGCACGACATTTACGCTATGTGGGGTTTCATGAAATCGGGCGAAATCTCAGAAGAGGCACCCATACTTGGCGGGAGACATTATTTACCAGCCACCTTTACATGCTCACTGTGCACTCAGACTGAAAAGAGCGACATGACGCGAAAGACTGGCATAATAGATTCACTGCCAAACACATCTGAGCAAAGGCTCATAGGATATTCACTGAGGTTTCCGTTTTACACCCAATCGGCTTCATATGACAAATGACTTTGATTGCACTCGATGGTAGTGAGTATCCGTTACACCCTGCGATACTGAAGTGATACACTCGACCGTTTGGTGACACTGAATGGGAATTCAGTTTGCGTAGATCACGTGGGTGAGAACAGCACCACCAGACTAGTTTATCACAGACAGGTCTCCATCCAGTTTCGGTGTACTTGTCACTTAAGGACATGTTTAACCTCTAGGGGATAATTGCTGATGCAGGAGTGCGTATTTGCGTAACGAGATCATTGCGGATGTGCGACGGGAATACTCCACATGTTTATGTGTGTGTGTGTAGGAAGTGCGGCCACGAGTTCCGGCGTCATATCCCAGCTGTGACCGCAAGCGGTCAGCAGTTTGCGGTCAGCTGAAATCCTGTTTGTGCTCCAAACTGTTCTGCTTCCCGATCCCGACAGCGCGTGTGTGGGAGTTATAATGCAGGGTGAGGGAGGCCATCAACACCGACCGAGTCCATACAGTTTGGGGCCCACCTTACACACTAACCCAAAATCACCATAGCGGCGACACGACTGCAGCTAACACTTACCAGTAAATCGATAAGCATTACACAGAATGTTAAATAGACTTCAGAATTTCCATCGCTGTGCAAGAGCTGTGAATCGGAAGCCGCTGCACACTTTAGAGTCAGCACCTCCCAAAAAGTTGAATCCGTCGCCCTTGCCATGGCGGCTTTCTCTGCCTCGTGATGACTGGGTGTTGTGTGATGTCCTTAGGTTAGTTAGGTTTAAGTAGGTCTAACTAGGGGACTGATGACCATAGATGTTAAGTCTCATAGTGCTCAGAGCCATTTTGCCATGGCGGCTCTGCGTCCTCTGCCACCTAGACCTCCGGTTCTGAGACCAACTGATTTCTTTTCCTGGGGTTATATCGTGTCCATCAGGATAGATGTCAGGAGCGGTAGGCGTTGTGATAATGAAAGGTAATCAAGCTGGAATGGACCCTGTTTATTCCTGTAACGATGGTACGTGGGTGCCTATGTAGGGCTGAGCAGCCCCAAGAGGGGTAGCCATCTGCTCATCAGGAGGTTTGAGGAGAGAGGCTACAGGAGCGAGTACTCGGGGCCGAGGTCTGAAGCTAAGAGGGCGCAGAGCTGTTTCCGAGCCGCCCTCGCCGCTCCCGGCCGCGTCCCCACGTGATCACACGACTGGTCTCTGATTGGAGGGTCGATTCCGCCAACGCGCCTTGCTAGTAGCGTACCCTCGTCAGCGCAACCAACCCGTGGGACTAGAGCCTGACAGAGCACGGTCTTCTGGCCAGCACCTTCCACCACAGTATGCCCAAGCCGGCTATGGCCATACATTATGAATGGAAAAATTATTTAATAAAATTTTATCGGTAATGATGCCTCTTGGGGTGTCTCCTCCCTGCACAATCGGTAATCACAAACTCTTCTAAATGTATGACATGAAATGTTTTGTTATTTACATGTCGTGCGTGTCAAATGGTTCAAATGGCTCTGAGCACTATGGGACTTAACTTCTTAGGTCATCAGTCCCCTAGAACTACTTAAACCTAACTAACCTAAGGACATCACACACATCCATGCTCGAGGCTGGATTCGAACCTGCGACCGTAGCGGTCTTGCGGTTCCAGACTGCAGCGCCTTTAACCGCACGGCCACTCCGGCCGGCTCGTGCGTGTCGCCAAGGGCTTCATACAAAATACCTGAAAGTAATCAAAAACAAATTTGGTCTGTATCGAATATTTACAGCCACTGGAAATCGCTTCATTCAGTTTTACTTGTATGCGTATAGATACAAATACTTAAAAATTTTATATAAAAATGTGAAGACAGAATAAGAAGACTAATAGGTTTCAGTAGACGTATAGACAGACTTGACTGGCGGTTATCAGTGGGCCGGCCGCGGCAGTCTAGCGGTTCAGGCGCTCAGTCCGGAACCGCGTGACTGCTACGGTCGCAGGTTCGAATCCTGCATCGGACATGGATGTGTGTGTTGTTCTTAGGTTAGTTAGGTTTAAGTAGTTCTAAGTTCTAGGGGACTGATGACCACAGATGTTAAGTCCCGTAGTGCTCAGAGCCATTTGAACCATTTGTTATCAGTGCAAGGGAGAAAACAGTGAATCTGTGATACCCTCATGTCATTTATATTCGAGAATGTATACAATACCCCAATCCCACCTCCACTTTTAGCAACAAGGCCATGCAGCGGCGGGGCGGCGTGTGTGTCTCAGTGATGCAGACAGTCATAATGTACATGCAACAGAGTGGAAGGGACGTCTATGCAGGAGCCAGACCGACATATGGATCCCGAAGAGGGCTATCAGCCTTTACTTAGAGGGTACCAGATGACTGTGACAGGGTCTCGCCTTACAACATTAGCCCACAAGCCCTCCAAACGTTAGTGTTATGGGCAGACGATGGCAAGCACAAAATACACTGCATCGTAATATTGAACAACATACACACTGCAACAACGTATTTGTCTGCAGCCAAAGAACAAGCGAATTTCGATTAAAATGTGTCCACGTATTGCAATATACACTACTGGCTATTAAAATTGCTACACCACTAAGATGACGTGCTACAGACTCGAAATTTAACCGACAGGAAGACGATGCTGTGATATGCAAATGATTAGCTTTTCAGAGCATTCGCACAAGGTTGGCGCCGGTGGCGACATCTACAACGTGCTGACATGAGGAAAGTTTCCAACCGATTTCATATACACAAGCAGCAGTTCACTGGCGTTGCCTGGTGAAACGTTGTTGTGATGCCTCATATAACGAGGAGAAATACGTACCATCACGTTTCCGACTTTGATAAAGGTCGGATTGTAGCCTATCGCCATTTCCGCTTATCGTATCGCCACATTGCTGCTCGCGTTGGCCGAGATCCAATGTCTGTTAGTAGAATATGAAATCGGTGCGTTGAGCAGGGTAATACGGAACGCCTTGCTGGATCCCAACGGCCCCGTATCAATAGCAGTCGAGATGACAGCCATCTTATCCGCACGGCTGTAACGGATCGTACAACCACGTCTCGATCCCTGAGTCAACAGATGGAGACATTTGCAAGACAACAACCATCTGCACGAACCCTTCGACGACGTTTGCAGCATCACGGACTGTCAGCTCGGAGACCGTGGCTACGGTTACCCTTGACGCTGCATCACAGACAGGAGCGCCTGCGACGGTGTACTCAACGACGAACCTGGGTGCACGAATGGCAAAACGTCATTGTTTCGGATGAATCCAGGTTCTGTTTACGGCATCATGATTGTCGCATCCGTGTTTGGTGACATCGCGGTGAACGCACATTGGAAGCGTGTATTCGTCATCGCCATCCTGGCGTATCACCCAGCGTGACGGTATGGAGTGCCATTGGTTACACGTCTTGGTCACCTCTTGTTCGCATTGACGGCACTTTGAACAGTGTACGTTACATTTCAGATGTGTTACAACCCGTGGCTCTACCCTTCATTCGATCCCTGCCACACCCTACATTTCAGCAGGATAATGCACGACCCCATGTTGCAAGTCTTGTACGGGCCTTTCTGGATACAGAAAATGTTCGACTGCGGCCCTGGACAGCGCATTCTCCAGATCTCTCACCAATTGAAAACGTCTGATCAATGGTGGCCGAGCAACTGGCTCGTCACAATACGCCAGTCACTATTCTCGATGAACTGTGGTATCGTGTTGAAGCTGCAGGGACAGCTGTACCTGTACACAGCATCCGAGCTCTGTTTGACTCAGTGCCCAGGCGTATCAAGGCCGTTATTACGGCCAGAGGTTGTTGTTCTGGGTACTGATTTCTCAGGATCTATGCACTCAAATTGCGTGAAAATGTAATCACATGCCAGTTCTAGTATAATATACTATATATATACAATGAATTCCCGTTTATCATCTGCATTTCTTCTTGGTGTAGCAATTTTAATGGCCAGTAACGTACATAATGGATATACGAGCGCAGGGGTTGCAGGTACATGCTTGACGACATATGGAAGGCTGGGTCTGATCATGAAGAAAAACAACTGAATTTACGCTAACGGGCATGATTTTATGCGCCAACTCTTCACATAAGGCCTCAAAGAGATTGCAACAAACTGGCATTTTTTCTATGTTTGTTAGCGGATGAAATTTTATATTTTTTCATTTCTCTCCTTGTATGTCCAGTTCGTACTTCTCGTTGCACTTTCTCGTGAGCGTGAATGTAACGTTCCATCTTCACTCCAAACAGTAAAGGGAAATACACAAATTCAGACGACGACAGCAGAGAGAAAAGCGGTGTACCATATACATTTCGATAGAGGCAGAACACAGCGGCAAAGGAAGAAAGATTTTATCACGCGAATTTAATGATGGGTGTAATGTATCACAAAGAAGAGTACACACTACAGAAATGTGAAATAAAATATGATTGGAAGCTTTCGGCAGCGAAAATACACTGAAGTACCCATGGATGAATTCTGATGCTGCAGAGCCGGCCGTTGTGGCCGAGCGGTTCTAGGCGCTTCAGTCCAGAACTGCGCTGCTGCTACGGTCGCAGGTTCGAATACTGCCTTTGGCATGGATGTGTGTGATGTTCTTAGGTTAGCTAGGTTTAAGTAGTTCCAAGTCTAGGAGACTGATGACCTCAGATGTTAAGTCCCATAGTGCTCAGAACCATTTGAACCATATTTTTGATGCTGCAGATCAATCTTTGAGTCACGTAAACACCTACTGTAATTGAACAGTTCGTATTTCCTCATTTGGCGTTCATCAGAAGGCGCTCTGACACCAAGAATGTTTTGACATAGAACTGGTACTTCCGAATAGTACTTGAATAAAACTTAAATTGTGCAACGAGTGAAACTGGTGAGTTAAAATTTATGAGTAGGAGCCCCAACATTATTGTTACTGTGCATTATACATTCTGATTTATTTGAAGATTGTTTTGAAATTAGATGTCAACTTGTTCAAATGGTTCAAATGGCTCTGAGCACTATGGGACTTAACTTCTCAGGTCATCAGTCCCCTAGAACTTAAAACTACGTAAACTTAACTAACCGAAGGACATCACGCACATCCATTCCCAAGGCAGGATGCGAAACTGCGACCATAGCGGTCGCGCGCTTCTGGACTGAAGCACCTAGAACCGCTCGGCCACACCGGCCGGCCGATGTCAACTTGTGATTATAAATTTTGTTAAGAGTTTGCTATATGCATATATAAGATTGGTTTGGGGATTTAAATTTTAATGTCAAGCAGTTAACTAGTTTTAGCAGTATCTTTCTGCTAATGTCGTTGTAATTGTCATGATCTGAAATTTGACATCATCCTGTCACCACCAGTTGCCATCAGTACTGGATCATGATTAATATTTAATGAAGAGTATTGTAATAATGCCGTTGGGCTGGGCGACACAAATTTTTTGTAAATATTGAGTAGGAATTTCTTCTTAATAAATTTGTTTTAAAAATAAGTCTGAATTAGTGTTGTCCCAGCACCTGTCCACTTTATGCAGCTCCTATTACACCAATGCTAGCAGAGCGCAGTGAGAAGGTGGTGAGGTTCTGAGTGTGTCACGTAGTAGTCAAGAAAATTAGTGAAGAAAAAGCTGGCGGTAGCGTGGCGGCATTACCGTAGCGGCTGCGTGGGATGCAGGGACGCTGTGTTGTTGTCAACACGGAAACAGTGGGCCGGGTTAGTAACGGCTGCAGGTCCTCTAATAGCCTTCTGGATAGGTTGCAGTCCAGTACAGAGTTACTGCTGGGTAGTGTTGCTAGCCAGGTGCTAGTGTTGCGAATACAAGCACAAATGGAACATTTGCCCAATTGGTGGGACAGGTCGTGGCTCATCAGCAACACCAGCTCCCTTGAAATAGCCATCACACCTGACAACTCGTTATGGGGACTCATTAAGGCGCATGAATCTGCACGTCGTTATGCTAGAAACTAAGAACTGTGCAATGCTGTTGAGGGTGCATTTTGAACTGGAACACTAGGCATGCTCTATAATATATCACGAAGAACATGGAAGCATATGTGGCTGTGGTTACAACATCATGTTGAACGTCCGTCCCTGGTAGCTGAGTGGTCAGCGAGACGGAATGTTATGCCTAATGGCCCGGGTTAGATTCCTGAATGGGTCGGAGATTTTCTCCACTCAGGGACTGGGTGTTGTATTTTCCTTATCATCATCATTTCATCCCCGTCGACACGCAAGTCGCCGACGTCGCGTCAACTTAAACGACTTGGACCAGGTGAACGGTCTACACAAACGGAGGCCCTAGCCAAACGGCATTTACATTTTACATCATGTGGAAGATGCCGATATATTGGGCGCTACATACATGAGTACGTAATTGTGCTAAGACAGTGGAAATCTATTAGCATTCGCTACGATGGGTACAAACGCTAGTCGCTCAACCTGTTCGCGCACACACACACACACACACACACACACACACACACACACACACACACACACACACACGCACAGAGAGAGAGAGAGAGAGAGAGAAGAGTAAGAGATGCAGAGATGACAAAATAGCGGGTAAGCTGACAAGAAGATGCACTGTCTATGGACATAGTGGAACTGGGTGGGTTCAAACACCCTGCCTGTTTACGCCAATGTGTTGACGACCCCTCCTCAAACAGGTGCAACCAAAGACACCTTGAAACCAGCCATACCAAGACCAGTCAATTGTATATGGCAAGCCGCGCGGAATTAGCCGAGCGGTCTCAGGCGCTGCATTTCTTCATTAGATCTGAAAGCCCCGCGGGATTAACCGCTGCAGTCGTGGACTGTGCGGCTGGCCCCAGCGGAGGTTCGAGTCCTCCCTCGGACATGGGTGTGTGTGATTGTCCTTAGGACAATGTAGGTTAAGTAGTGTGTAAGCTTAGGGACTGATGACCTTAGCAGTTAAGTCCCATAAGATTTCTCACACATTTGAACAGTTTTTTGTATATGGCAAACCACCATTTTGCACCCCGCAATTACTGCCTCTTGAAACCATCCTATTCATTTCAGTAACTCACTAAAATACACATGACTAACCCTCGACTGGAAACTAACATGAAATCTGAACATACAAATCGTACAAGAAAAGTATGCAACGGTACTGACCAAACATGAGAATTTGATCCTTGTAGTGTACTCCACACCTGCAAACCTGGGAATTGCCTTTTCTCATTTTCCAGGGCCTGGAGTGTCGCTGGTATGTTCTATGATACCCCCACCGAATATAAAATGAATGGCTACAGTCGATTGCATAGTGGCGCAAGACGAGTCTCAATCCTACAGGAAATACATTTTGTCGATGTTGACATAGAACAGGCGAGTAGGGGCTGTCTAAAGAAATGGGCAGACGTAAACTAACGGTTCAGGTGGAGATGAACGTTCTTGGACACTAATATATTTTTAGAAAACTGGGGTCATCGTTAGCATCAGGCAACAAGTGTCTCCACAGGCCCTTACCGAATCAAAGCTCTCGTATATTTAATTTCGACACGACTCTCAACTGATATACGTGGATTGCTATCTGTAGCTTCTTCTGTGAAAACGTATTGCCTGTTACAGGTTTTGAACGAAGCTGCGAGATATGTTCCTGGAGAAAAGTAGGGAAGTTTAAAGTTTAAAGTTCTCTTTGTAACCTCCCCCTCACTTATCGACCTTAATGACAGTGAAAAATTAAACGGCGTGTACCTAATGGAAATTTGGGAAAAGCAATCGTCACCGAAGTTAATCTGTCGGTATAGAGGGAGGAAAGGGTTACATCTAAATGAAAGGAAAAATGCAAGTGAAACTGGTGGAATTTAATTTTGAAATAGGGATTAAGTTAATAAAGAAAGTAAATGTGCGGCCGTTATGTTAACAATCAACTAGCGGTAATTAGATATTTGAGATTTGGGGGAAATTACGGTCGCCAGTCCTATGGACAATTACTATAATAACTCAAAAAGAAAGGTTATTACACATATAATTAGCACTAGAAGCGTGGCAACTGAAGGTTGACACGTGTAGCGTGAAAACTGAAAGTTTGTCAGAAGTAATAAATTTCGCTACACTTAATTTACCAAAAGAATTAATGAAACCGGAAAATCGAGAGTTAATTTAGTGACTGAAGTTAATAGTGAGCTTTCTTTCTGAAGCACATCGAAATACAGTTAGTCTTGAACTACCTCAACAATCATTTCTAAAGCTACTTGAATCTACGCAATTTAGAAAGAAGAGATTTAACTTTGAACTTGAATTAAACGATTCTGTATAATTAACAATGGTAAAATTTAGTACGTATCAAGCTGAGCTGCAGTCACAGGTAAGCTAAAATACGGTAACAAAACTCGCACTCTTAATTTGTGCTTGTGCAATCTAAATATTGTAGCCAGCTGAACTTTGAAATTAAAGCAGTGAAATCGAATGATGCTGGCGTTTGAATTTCAACGACCCTCGGGCTCATTTCGGAAAAGGAAGGGACCCTGCTTGGCAATGCAATTGGGACAATGAGCAACAAAGGTTCATGCTAAGTTGTTGTAATTTTGCGAGGCAAATGGAACAATTTGAAAAGCTGAGGTCTTCCATACAGTTCTGAAACTTTACGTGCTTTTAGTCTTCCTTATTGGTTGATTGAAGGTTTGAAGCCGTCGATCGAGGAGGTGGCGACAGTCACTCATTGTCGGCCGTCGCTGTTGCAGAAGCTGGATGTTGGCGCGCCTTCTTCTCGGCACGGTCACGAGGCGAAACGGGCTCTTGATGTGCGCCAGCTAATGCTTCCCGTCCGCGACACCATGTCAGAAACTATCATCGCGAGTCGAGCGCAATTACATGCTGCCAAACCCCGAAAGCGCGGCAACTCGCGGGAGCGTCACACAACACACCTGCTCCACTCGCTACTCCAGCCAGACCCTCTCTGCCCGCGCTCCACGCGGCAGAGTTAACACTACCAAAGATCCTACACACTTTGATTCTTCACACGACCCATCGAGGTAATCGTTCGATAGCAGTTTTCCCTAGGCAAGACCCAGCGTAAAAATACAAATAATATTTACGAAACAAACCAATTATACATCGACATGAGTGCATAAATATATATATACAAACAGTAAAACAATTAGAATATATAAAGAGACAGAAATGTCATATCTTGAGGTAACAAAACAAGGAAAAAGAATAATAGTACAATAGATGGAAATAGGAGGATATGCATTTCCGGCGTTACACGTGCCCCACATTGTCTGAGGATGTTCGTGTAACGTAAACAGACTCAGAACATGTCCCAAAAAAGAAACAGCGGAAATGCATATGCTCAAAACATCAACAAAATTTAGCATTCGTCTAATTAATCATAAATCAATTTTTAGACCATAATAATTGAGTGGAGACACTCCTAATCTTATTCCACTCTGTCATCTTGCACAAAATAAAACAGGTTGACAACATATTAAAATTCATAGAAGATATAGAAAATGGTTTAGCTATTCCAAAATCGTCAAAATCCGTAACACTATCATGAAATGGAATACTATTTACAAAATTAATCAGAGTACATGGTCATAAAAACAGGTAGATCAAAATACGCAAATTAATTATTAATTACATAGAATACACATTTTATATAACCTTTTCGTAATTAATACGTTTGCCATGAGAGTCCACTTAATGCTAAACAAGAATATAATATTCAGTAGATCGAAAAAAACATAAGTATTGACAGCAGAATTCTTTCACATCATCTGTCCGGGAAGAAAAACAATTCCGCCTTCCGTACTCGCAAGTACAAAGAATGCCGACAGCGGCATAAGAGCCGACAGCGGCTCCGCCTCGTCAGTATTGTTGCGCCCGCCTGTGCGGCACGCTTGATCTCACTCGCCTGTGTAACGGCATTTCCAGAACGTCCGTTTCACTGAATTCTTTCGGAAAAACTCACTCCCGAGTAATCTCAAGGAGTCCATAAACACTATCACAGTGGATAACTCAACACTGTCCATCATCACACATGTACAAGCCTGAAACTTAAAACAGCGTCTAAGTACATCGGCAATGACTAGTAAAACTCATATTCATGGAATCTTACAGCTAGTTACAAAATCATATTTACATTGCTTAATCTACTGTGACTCAGCTGAAAACTTAAACTAGCAGCTTGGATTTTTAAATTGATTAATATTCAGTAACTCTTAACTCATTTAATCAACATAAATTACTTATTAATTACAACTTCTTTAATGACCTCTAGGTCAGGCAAAAGCATCGCCACATGGCACATCCTTAAATCTTACACTCTATATCTACATACTGTACAAATTACCCTATCTGTGGTACTAATCAATCCTTGGTTGGTACAATTTCAGGTCTACAATGTTTCGTATACCTAATAGCTTTCCAGAGCTTGGATACTCTAAGCAATAAGCATTTGTGTGAGGTATACCAATGACTTTATATGGTCCATTATAAACAAACTTAAATTTAGAGATTTCATTGTCTGTCTCGCTCGATTTCTCATGAGCTTTTACAAGTACTAAGTCTCCGATCGCAAACTTAGCAAAACGCGCTTTAGCGTCATGACGACGTATGCGAGCATCGGCTTTTAACTTCATTACTTCTCGCAAACGATCTTTTTTCAAACCAATACTAATGTTAATCCGTGGAGGGAATTTGATTATCTCTTCCAATTCACTTTCTACACTTTTGTCAATGCCGAAATTCCTCATGTTACGGCAGTTCAAACTCATTCCTACGTCAATGTCATCTGGCCAGTTAACAATGTGTATAGGCTGGTATTGCCTATGCACACCGTCTCTTGCCTCGTCAAAACCAACTACTATTGTTTTATCTTGGGACGTACATGTCAAAGTCTTGCTTTCGCAATTAATCACTGCACGGTACTTTAATAGCCAATCTAACCCGATAATTACTTCCGTAGTTAAGTCTGGCACGACGACAAACTCTTGTTCAAATCGTGCCCCACATATCTCGAAGTTGACAAAAATCTGTTTTGTGACCGGTTTACTGGCCTTCCCAGTAGCACCGATAATTTTCACTCCTGTTACTGGCATAACTACGATGCCGGGTCTGTCTTTCAGTAACTCAAATATTTTCCCAGATACAGCACTCAATTCTGCACCGGTGTCAATCAACACGTTTAGTTGTAGGTCGTGCATATTAACTGACACTACTATCTGTCTACACTTGTCCTCGACTGTTTCTTTATTTTCCCACAGTAAATACTCGTCTATATCCAGGTCATTCCAGAAAAAACCATCCGGATTTGATCCTAAATTCGGCTTATCTGGCGGCTTTTTCAGCCTCTGTTCACTTACAGTTTTAATTTCAACACGTTTGTCCTGAGGCTTAGTCTCTAGCTTCGCCTCCAATACCGAAACCTTTTCCTGTAACTCGTCAACTAGTGAGTGTTGCTTTGCTATCAATTCACTAATTGTCACCTTCGTTGATTCCACTTTGGTCAGATTGATCTCATCTGCCAATCTACCTGGAGGAATGTGCCCAGTAGCATCTGAAATTACTTCCTCTGGATCTGCGCAACCCACACTGCTATCGTCTGACTGTATAATGTCAGCTCTAACCTCATACACGCTGTAATCTATGTGCTTTTCTACCAATCGTGTCCGGCTATCACTAAAATTTTCGTAATCTTTCTCCTTAATACTCTCGCAACGTTTAAACTGGAGGTTTGCGTCGGATGGGTCGGCTGCTTCTATCACTATAACTTTCGGTAAAGTCTGCCGGTTAGGGCCAGAACTTTCCGTTACTATTTCAACATCTAACTCATGCGGGACGAAACACGACGAATCTTGCTCGTGCTCCCCATTAACATCAATTATTTCTGGTAAAGTCTGCCGGTTAAGGCCAGAACTTTCCATCACTTCACAAATACTACCTTCCTGTGGGACGAGACGCGGCAAATTCTGCCCGCGCTCTCCATAAATGCTTCTCCCGTACAGGCCCCTATAATCTCTTAGTTCGTCGTATAAGCGACCGAACTGCCTTAACCAGACCTCATCCCTCTCTGCATCCCCTCGCTCAATGACGGACGTGTTATCCGACATCTGATCTTCTCTCAACAATTGCGAATCATTCTTAAACTCAATCTCCAGTTCCGCTGTGGGTATTACAGCTGCCCCTTTATAATCTATTTCCGGAACACTACTTAAATTGTTCTCACTGACAGTGAATGTATTTTCTACTGCCGTGTATACAGTTGATCTACTACTTGTGGGCGCACTCCTTTCTCCTAACACTGGCACACTCTCCCGCCGTTGATTATTCCACACGGAATTTTCATAACGATGACACCTGGGTTTTCTCCTGTTATTGGGCCGCCAAAATTTCTCCACGCCTGGTCGGCCCCTCGCCGGCGCGGCTAATGGTTTCCCTGTCTCGTCCCAGCGGATACGCGCCCCGGATGCTGCTGAGGCGGCTGATCACACCCTCTGGCGTTATTACTATTCTGTGAAGCCCCTATCACGTTAGTATGATACTGGTTTCCTCATTCCTGTTATTATTTGCATTGTACCGATTGTTATTACGGTCCGAACCATTATTGTTATTGCTGCCATGGTTGCGGTATGCATTATTCCCGTGGTTATCGTTGTTGTGGTTGCTGTGGTACCCGTTGTTGTTACCACGGCCTCTGCCACTGTCGCAGTTATTGCGCCAGTTGTCCTCGTCCTCCACTCGTTCCAGGAAATCATTGATTGTCCTGTAATTGCTTCCTACGTATCGTTTTGTATCATCTGGAAGCTTCTTGTAGAGTTCCCAGACTATTTCGGATTCCGAGCGGCGGTCACGCAAATATTCCAACTTGCAGATCCAGCCCTCACAAAACTCCGTCATCGAACCGCGCGAATTCGCATCGAAAGGCCTCGATACGACAAATTCGCGCCAGACACTTTGCTGTTTTTGCTGTGACCAGTATTCAGCCAGAAACAAATTTTTAAATTCGTCAAAAGTCAGGTTCGTAATGTTGAGGTTTAAGCCCCAACGCTTGGCATCACCAGCCAACACATCAATAATCGCATTAATTTTTCTCTCATCAGTCCATGATCTGGGTAAAACTCTTTCACAATTCATAATGAAATCCGTCGCGTGTATACCGCCTTTTTTCAAGGGGTCGAACCGCTCCTCTTTCGTCAACAATTCCGAACTATGTGCATAGATTGGCACATAGCTCTGTTTTTCGTCAAGTTTCTTTTCTAATTCCGACACTCTCGTAATTACTTGGCAAGTGGTTGTCGCAAGCGTTTCTACTTCCCTTTTTTTCTCTTCGCAGGTATTAGCCTGCTTCGTCACTTTGGTATCTACACTCCTGGAAATTGAAATAAGAACACCGTGAATTCATTGTCCCAGGAAGGGGAAACTTTATTGACACATTCCTGGGGTCAGATACATCACATGATCACACTGACAGAACCACAGGCACATAGACACAGGCAACAGAGCATGCACAATGTCGGCACTAGTACAGTGTATATCCACCTTTCGCAGCAATGCAGGCTGCTATTCTCCCATGGAGACGATCGTAGAGATGCTGGATGTAGTCCTGTGGAACGGCTTGCCATGCCATTTCCACCTGGCGCCTCAGTTGGACCAGCGTTCGTGCTGGACGTGCAGACCGCGTGAGACGACGCTTCATCCAGTCCCAAACATGCTCAGTGGGGGACAGATCCGGAGATCTTGCTGGCCGGGGTAGTTGACTTACACCTTCTAGAGCACGTTGGTTGGCACGGGATACATGCGGACGTGCATTGTCCTGTTGGAACAGCAAGTTCCCTTGCTGGTCTAGGAATGGTAGAACGATGGGTTCGATGACGGTTTGGATGTACCGTGCACTATTCAGTGTCCCCTCGACGATCACCAGTGGTGTACGGCCAGTGTAGGAGATCGCTCCCCACACCATGATACCGGGTGTTGGCCCTGTGTGCCTCAGTCGTATGCAGTCCTGATTGTGGCGCTCAGCTGCACGGCACCAAACACGCATACGAGCATCATTGGCACCAAGGCAGAAGCGACTCTCATCGCTGAAGACGACACGTCTCCATTCGTCCCTCCATTCACGCCTGTCGCGACACCACTGGAGGCGGGCTGCACGATGTTGGGGCGTGAGCGGAAGACGGCCTAACGGTGTGCGGGACCGTAGCCCAGCTTCATGGAGACGGTTGCGAATGGTCCTCGCCGATACCCCAGGAGCAACAGTGTCCCTAATTTGCTGGGAAGTGGCGGTGCGGTCCCCTACGGCACTGCGTAGGATCCTACGGTCTTGGCGTGCATCCGTGCGTCGCTGCGGTCCGGTCCCAGGTCGACGGGCACGTGCACCTTCCGCCGACCACTGTCGACAACATCGATGTACTGTGGAGACCTCACGCCCCACGTGTTGAGC
The DNA here is from genome assembly GCF_023864345.2 of Schistocerca serialis cubense. Lineage (NCBI taxonomy): Eukaryota > Metazoa > Arthropoda > Insecta > Orthoptera > Acrididae > Schistocerca > Schistocerca serialis. The sequence goes on from NC_064648.1 coordinate 110,694,195, forward strand.
AATTCGGCGGTACGTCCACCCGGCCTCCCGCATGCCCACTATACGCCCTCGCTCAAAGTCCGTCAACTGCACATACGGTTCACGTCCACGCTGTCGCGGCATGCTACCAGTGTTAAAGACTGCGATGGAGCTCCGTATGCCACGGCAAACTGGCTGACACTGACGGCGGCGGTGCACAAATGCTGCGCAGCTAGCGCCATTCGACGGCCAACACCGCGGTTCCTGGTGTGTCCGCTGTGCCGTGCGTGTGATCATTGCTTGTACAGCCCTCTCGCAGTGTCCGGAGCAAGTATGGTGGGTCTGACACACCGGTGTCAATGTGTTCTTTTTTCCATTTCCAGGAGTGTACTTCGGATACTAAAGCCTTTAAAGTTTCCACCTTCTTTTGATCCTCTTTTTTCACTAATTGAATTTGTTCCGTCACCTTATTCTCGATGATCGGAGCAACTGATTCTCCTACACTTTTCTCGATTCTGCTAATTTCAGAATTAAAACGAGTATATATGCTCGCAATTTCCGCCTGAACGCCTATCATTTCCTGTTTAAGATTACCGATTTCGGTATTAATTACAACAATATCTTCTTTGATTTTATCAACTTTTGTGTTAACAACTCCAACATTGTTGATAACAACGTTAATAGCTTTGTTCTGATTGTCTAGCATTTTTCAGACTCAGCTTCTTGCTTGGCAGCCTGATCTTCTTGCTTGACCGATTGACTCTTGATTTCGTTAATCAAAACATTCAATAAATCAGTTAAATTCCCGGAAACTACCGGTTTTACTTCCGCAGCGGCTTCCTCTTTAATTTTCCCCCCGTATTCGTCATCAAGGGATTCAGATGTGATTTTCACTTCCGATTCTGAAACATTTTCTAAAGTTTGGAATTCCATTTCTGCTCTTTGTTGCGTTTCGACGGTCGCGTCTTTCATGCTAGCCGCCTGCCCCTGAACAATGGGTACCGCGGTGCGCGTTTCCCACTGTTCGACCGATTGTTCCGTATCCAAGTCTACCAAATTTTGGCAATTGTTGCCTTCACTCATTTTAATAATTTTCAATATAAATGCCAAATCTCAAATATAATTAGGATTACTCCCACTACTTATTCTCGCTGACGTAACGGCCTGTACGTAACCAGTACTTCGTTACGAGATTTGCAACATACAAAATTCGTGTCCAGAACAACCTCAAATCCGAAGATTGTCCTGTCACGAGGTCGCCAGGTGTAACCTCCCCCTCACTTATCGACCTTAATGACAGTGAAAAACTAAACCGCGTGTACCTAACGGAAATTTGGGAAAAGCAATCGTCACCGAAGTTAATCTGTCGGTAAAGAGGGAGGAAAGGGTTACATCTAAATGAAAGGAAAAATGCAAGTGAAACTGGTGGAAATTAATTTTGAAATAGGGATAAATTTAATAAAGAAAGTAAATGTGCGGCCGTTATGTTGACAATCAACTAGCGGTAATTAGATATTTGAGATTTGGGGGAAATTACGGTCGCCAGTCCTATGGACAATTACTATAATAACTCAAAAAGAAAGGTTATTACACATATAATTAGCACTAGAAGCGTGGCAACTGAAGGTTGACACGTGTAGCGTGAAAACTGAAAGTTTGTCAGAAGTAATAAATTTCGCTACACTTAATTTACCAAAAGAATTAATGAAACCGGAAAATCGAGAGTTAATTTAGTGACTGAAGTTAATAGTGAGCTTTCTTTCTGAAGCACATCGAAATACAGTTAGTCTTGGACTACTTCAACAATCATTTCTAAAGCTACTTGAATCAACGCAATTTAGAAAGAAGAGATTTAACTTTGAACTTGAATTAAACGATTCTGAACAATTAACAATAGTAAAATTTAGTACGTACCAAGCTGAGCTGCAGTCACAGGTAAGCTAAAATACGGTAATAAAACTCGCACTCTTAATTTGTGCTTGTGCAATCTAAATATTGTAGCCAGCTGAACTTTGAAATTAAAGCAGTGAAATCGAATGATGCTGGCGTTTGAATTTCAACGACCCTCGGGCTCATTTCGGAAAAGGAAGGGACCCTGCTTGGCAATGCAATTGGGACAATGAGCAACAAAGGTTCATGCTAAGTTGCTGTAATTTTGCGAGGCAAATGGAACAATTTGAAAAGCTGAGGTCTGCCATACAGTTCTGAAACTTTACGTGCTTTTAGTCTTCCTTGTTGGTTGATTGAAGGTTTGAAGCCGTCGATCGAGGAGGTGGCGACAGTCACTCATTGTCGGCCGTCGCTGTTGCAGAAGCTGGATGTTGGCGCGCCTTCTTCTCGACACGGTCACCAGGCGAAACGAGCTCTTGATGTGCGCCAGCTGATGCTTCCCGTCTGCGACACCGTGTCAGAAACTATCATCGCAAGCGGAGCGCAATTACATGCTGCCAAACCCCGAAAGCGCGGCAACTCGCGGGAGCGTCACACAACACACCTGCTCCACTCGCTACTCCAGCCAGACCCTCTCTGCCCGCGCTCCACGCGGCAGAGTTAACACTACCAAAGATCCTACACACTTTGATTCTTCACACGACCCATCGAGGTAATCGTTCGATAGCAGTTTTCCCTAGGCAAGACCCAGCGTAAAAATACAAATAATATTTACGAAACAAACCAATTATACATCGACATGAGTGCATAAATATATATATACAAACAGTAAAACAATTAGAATATATAAAGAGACAGAAATGTCATATCTTGAGGTAACAAAACAAGGAAAAAAAATAATAGTACAATAGATGGAAATAGGAGGATATGCATTTCCGGCGTTACATCTTGGCGTCGTGACCATTCGAGCGTCGACATGAGCTCTCACTAGACAAGGATGAGTGGAGGAATGAACATAACCCGTACTTAAGGAAAATCCACGCCGGCTGTCTGCAGTGGTTTGCCGAAACCACAAAAAGCTAAATCTGGCAAGATGGACCGTGATTTGATCGTTACCTCTCGTAAATACGGCGTCGAATGCGCCACAGCTTTTCCTTGACATTTGTGGATTCTGTCGACGTTCCGCGTATGGTCACAGTGTGGGGATGTTAGGCGCCCTAGCTTTATACCTCACTCGGAACACGCACACAAACACGCACAAAGGAAACACCTGTCGAATACTGTTAGGAGAAATTGATTGCCAAAGCATCAGTCTACCACATTCTACAGCCTAATAGTGTAATTAGTCAATCAGGAACTCGTGAAAAGTTCCAATGCAATAGCATGTCCAGAGAAATTTGAGTTTGGGATCTGATGTCATAGGTTGTACATTGTGCTACAGTATTCCTGTAGCCGTGGTCTAGTGGTAGTTGCGCATCGAGCGCCCAGTGAGATGGTTGCTAGTTTACTGCCTGACCACAGTACGAGCACACCTTGACAGCTTTCCCTCACTGTTTTTTGTGTCGCTGTGTGACACATCGCCTTCTGACGTTAGCATTAGTTGTTGAGTGTGCCCACTGATAGCAGAGTAGTCCGCTCATAATGTCGGTCATAGGTTCGATTTGTGTTCTGCGAAAAGCTAAAGACATCTTCTACATCTACATCTACATTTATACTCCGCAAGCCACCCAGCGGTGCCTGGTGGAGGGCACTTTACGTGCCACTGTCATTACCTCCCTTTCCTGTTCCAGTCGCGTATGGTTCGCGGGAAGAACGACTGCCGTAAAGCCTCTGTTCGCGCTCGAATCTCTCTAATTTTACATTCGTGATCTCCTCGGGAGGTATAAGTAGGGGGAAGCAATATCTTCGATACCTCATCCAGAAACGCACCCTCTCGAAACCTGGACAGCAAGCTACACCGCGATGCAGAGCGCCTCTCTTGCAGAGTCTGCCACTTGAGTTTGCTAAACATCTCCGTAACGCTATCACGCTTACCAAATAACCCTGTGACGCAACGCGCCGCTCTTCTTTGGACCTTCTCTATCTCCTCTGTCAACCCGACCTGGTACGGATCCCACACTGATGAGCAATACTCAAGTATACGTCGAACGAGTGTTTTGTAAGCCACCTCCTTTGTTGACGGACTACATTTTCTAAGGACTCCCCCAATGAATCTTAGCCTGGAACCCGCTTTACCAACAATTAATTTTATATGTTCATTGCACTTCAAATTGTTCTACACACATAGTCCCAGATATTTTACAGAAGTAACTGCTATCAGTATTTGTTCTGCTATCATATAATAATTCAATAACTATGTATTCGCAATACATTACATTTGTCTATGCTATGAGTCAGTTGCCACTCCCTGCACCAAGTGCCTATCCGCTGCAAATCTTCCTCCATTTCGCTGCAGTTTTCTAATGCTGCAACTTCTCTGTATACTACAGCATCATCCGCGAAAAGCCGCATGGAAATTCCAACAGTATCTACTAGGTCATTTATGTATATTGTGAGAAGCAATGGTCCCATAACACTCCCCTGTGGCACGCCAGAGGTTACTTTAACGTCTGTAGACGTCTCTCCATTGAGAACAACATGCTGTGCTCTGTTTGCTATACAGGGTGATTCAAAAAGAATACCACAACTTTAAAAATGTGTATTTAATGAAAGAAACATAATATAACCTTCTGTTATACATCATTACAAAGAGTATTTAAAAAGGTTTTTTTTTCACTCAAAAACAAGTTCAGAGATGTTAAATATGGCCCCCTCCAGACACATGAGCAATATCAACCCGATACTCCAACTCGTTCCACACTCTCTGTAGCATATCAGGTGTAACAGTTTGGATAGCTGCTGTTATTTCTCATTTCAAATCATCAATGGTGGCTGGGAGAGGTGGCCGAAACACCATATCCTTAACATACCCCCATAAGAAAAAATCGCAGGGGGTAAGATCAGGTCTTCTTGGAGGCCAGTGATGAAGTGCTCCGTCACGGGCTGCCTGGCGGCCGATCCATCGCCTCGGGTAGTTGACGTTCAGGTTTCATAACTAACCTTTATCGTAGGACTCTCCATACAGTTGATTGTGGAATTTGCAGCTCTCTGCTAGCTCTGAGAGTCGATTTTCCTGGGCTGCGAACAAATGCTTGCTGGATGCGTGCTGCATTTTCATCACTCGTTCTCGGCCGTCCAGAACTTTTCCCTTTGCACAAACACCCATTCTCTGTAAACTGTTTATACCAACGTTTAATACACCACCTACCAGGAGGTTTAACACCATACTTCGTTCTAAATGCACGCTGAACAACTGTCGTCGATTCACTTCTGCCGTACTCAATAACACAAAAAGCTTTCTGTTGAGCGGTCGCCATCTTAGCATCAACTGACGCTGACGCCTAGTCAACAGCGCCTCAAGCGAACAAATGTAGAACTAAATGAAACTTCCTTAATTCGCCGACAGATAGTGCTTAGCTCTGCCTTTTGTCGTTGCAGAGTTTTAAATTCCTAAAGTTGTGGTATTCTTTTTGAATCACCCTGTATACTCTTCAATCCAGCCACACAGCTGGTCTGATATTTCGTAGGCTCTTACTTTGTTTATCAGGCGACAGTGCGGAACTGTATCGAACGCCTTCCGGAGGTCAAGGAAAATGGCATCTACCTGGGAGCCTGCATCTAATATTTTCTGGGCCTCATGAACAGATAAGGAAACAATCAAGGAAAATGGCATCTACCTGGGAGCCTGCATCTAATATTTTCTGGGCCTCATGAACAAATAAAGCGAGTTGGGTCTCACACGATCGCTGTTTCCGGAATCCATGTTGATTCCTACAGAGGAGATTCTGGATTTTCAGAAACGACATACGTGAGCAAAAACATCTTCTAAAATTCTGCAACATATCGATGTCAGAGATATAGGCCTATAGGTTAGTGTATCTGCTCGACGACCCTTCCTGAATAATGGAACTACCTGTGCTCTTTTCCAATCATTTTGAATCTTACGTTCATCTAGAGACTTGCGGTACACAGCTGTTAGTAGGGGGCAAGTTGTTTCGCGTACTCTGTGTAGAATCGAATTGGTATCCCGTCAGGTGCAGTTTCCTCTGGTGAGTGATTTCAGTTGCTTTTCTATTCCTTGGACACTTATTTCGATGTCAGCCATTTTTTCGTTCGTGCGAGGATTTAGAGAAGGAACTGTAGTGCGGCCTTCCTCTGTGAAACAGCTTTGGAAAAAGGTGTTTAGTATTTCAGCTTTAAGCGTGTCATCCTGTGTTTCAATGCCATCATCATCACAGTCTGGATATGCCGTTTCGATCCAGTTACTGATTTAACGTCAAGTTTCGACAAATCCACTGATTCATTGCAACTCAGCATTTTGGAGTTTTACGATTGGCTCGTTGATACTATTCATGAAGCCTGAGATTTATACTATCTATTTTGATTCTGATAACTGTGTCGTTTTCGTTAAGTTTTTTGATCCACTACAGGTAGAAAGGTTGCTTGAACTTCATGGTTCTCAGGTTCCGTCTAAGCACTGAGATAGTTCCATAAGTATGGGGCTTCTTGCTAACGACGAACTGAATTATATGAATGTGTGAGTGTTAAATCTCCCGCCAGAAGCTGACAACAGATTACTTTTATCTCTTATAGCGATGCGAGGGGTATACGCTGCGAACGCTAGTCCACTCAATACAGATCGTAATGCTGTAGCAGGATCCGTTCAGCGGAGATGGTAGTCAAACAAAAACATTACTTTCGATTTACAGATCTGTGGCTACCTAACTCATGCAACGCATAAAGCGCAAGTAGTGACATGCTTCCACTGCAACGAAACTGAGATCTAGTTTTCAGAAGCAGGTATTTGTGTTGAAGGTCTCCTCCGAACAGCGTCGGAATCTGGTCTCGTTTCTACTGCTCGCAAGGTTGGTGCCACGCGTTCTCCGTGCGTAATTGAACAACACTAGGCCGCCTCACCAATACAGCACCGCCCTGAAATTGTTGTTAGCAAACTTTCAGTGTCCACAGTGCAAGATGAGACATGTCGTGTGCAGGACAGTGAGGAGTCGGACACATCTACCCCTCACACACCGCCCCCTCAAGTGAGTCTGATGGTTGCTGTACCCTATAGTGCTGACTCCTGCACTACTAACAGAGACGATGGTGCGGAAGTGGAAGCAGAGGTGGCTAGTGTCTCTCCTAGTATCCCTCCCACAGCGGCAGTAACTCCTGCAGAAATATGTAAATGTGGTGAGTTGCAATGATTAAACAGCAGAAAAGTGAAGTGCTCCTAAATTTTACTGTTCCGTTGACTTCACCTAATCAGGCGACGTCGGAATGGCCTTCGGTTGTTACTCCCACAGAGGGTATTGGTTTCCAGGAAGTCCTACCTGTCGACCAAGATGTAGTGCTGCATGTACCCTCTCTTGTGCGTTGATCATAATTTCAAGTCTCTAATTCTAATTGTTTTTCAGCTTCTTTGGTTAACGTTCAACAACGAAAAACGAATGGAACGCCGTTTCAGAAAACATCGTTCTTGTGCAACGCAGCTAGCTCTTTATTCGCACGATGTAATGTCCGCTATCGGCAGGGGTTCTCAAGTTGATTCCGTATTTCTAGATTTCCGGAAAGCTTTTGACACCGTTCCTCACAAGCGACTTCTAATCAAGCCGCGGGCCTATGGGGTATCGTCTCAGTTGTGCGACTGGATTCGTGATTTCCTGTCAGGAGGGTCGCAGTTCGTACTAATAGACGGCAAATCATCGAGTAAAACTGATATCAGGTGTTCCCCAGGGAAGCGTCCTGGGACCTCTGCTGTTCCTGATCTATATAAATGACCTGGGTGACAATCTGAGCAGTTCTCTTAGGCTGTTCGCAGATGATGCTGTAATTTACCGTCTAGTAGGGTCATCCGAAGACCTGTATCAGTTGCAAAGCGATTTAGAAAAGATTGCTGTATGGTGTGGCAGGTGGCAGTTGACGCTAAATAACGAAAAGTGTGAGGTGATCCACATGAGTTCCAAAAGAAATCCGTTGGAATTCGATTACTCGATAAATAGTACAATTCTCAAGGCTGTCAATTCAACTAAGTACCTGGGTGTTAATATTACAAACAACTTCAGTTGGAAAGACCACACAGGTAATATTGTGGGGAAGGCGAGCCAAAGGTTGCGTTTCATTGGCAGGACACTTAGAAGATGCAACAGGTCTACTAAAGAGACAGCTTACACTACACTCGTTCGTCCTTTGTTAGAATATTGCTGCGCGGTGTGGGATCCCTACCAGGTGTGATTGACGCAGGATATCGAAAGGGTGCAAAAAAGGGCAGCCGTTTCGTATTATGACGTAATAGGGGAGAGAGTGTGGCAGATATGATACGCGAGCTGGGATGGAAGTCATTAAAGCAAAGACGTCTTTCGTCACGGCGAGATCTATTTACGAAGTTTCAGTCACCAACTTTCTCTTCCGAATGCGAAAATATTTTGTTGAGCCCAACCTACATAGGTAGGAATGATCATCAAAATAAAATAAGAGAAATCAGAACTCGAACAGAAAGGTTTAGATGTTCGTTTTCCCCGCGCGCTGTTCGGGAGTGGAATGGTAGAGAGATAGTATGATTGTGGTTCGATGAACCCTCTTCCAAGCACTTAAATGTGAATTGCAGAGTAGACATGTAGATGTATATCGTGATACCAAGCGTTTCCCTCTTTGTCGTCTCAATACATACCTATGACACAAGAGTAACGTAATGAGTCAGATGTTGTGGTCTATGTTGAAGAACGATAATTACAATGTGTCTGGAGAAACAGGGGCTATCAGTTTCTTATTGCGAAGAGGCAAAGTAGCTTCGACTATGACCAATCTTAACTGAACGGAAAGCTGCTAAGAACTGCCTCCAGAATGATATGTGGATAGCTGCAAAACTTTAATAGTAGCCGGTAGTTCCGACGTTTACACAGGTCCGAATGTCTTGTTCACCGAAATATTGATACTACCAGACCCGCTCTCCTACATGAAGTCCGTGTATTACACAGAAATTATAGTTTTTAATAGTACACGTTAGTTTTAGAGTAGTAATTGTCTTTGCCCTAATTGGGGCATGGTTTCCAAAGATTGGGTTCGCTCCAGTTTTATATTATTGAGAATTCAAGCACGAGCGACTGTGGACATCATATTCCGCATGAGCCGCTACTAATGATAGATTTTTCCTCTGTCGTCATCAAGTCTACTCCGATACTGCTTAAGTGCGTGGCCGGAAAGCATACGATGTCGCAGCACTCCTTCGTGGCGGAAGAAACAAATGGAACGAAAACGCTTTGGGAACAAATTTTGCGCGATTCGAATGCCGAGCAGAAAATAAAGTGAAGTACATCGCTACATTTGACGCTTCTAAACTACCATGTTCCTAACGATCGATTGAATGTACACCATTTAAACGTTTTAACCGCGTATTAGAGCCTGTCTCAGTGAGAAGGATGTAAGGAAACGTTCTGCCTACTGTAGGGATCGCGTATGTGGCGTTGCAGAGTCGGTCGTACTAAACACGACGCCAGCGTCCATGTTAAGACAATTCAATTGTGTATCACAAAAATGGTTCAAATGGCTCCTAGCACTATGGGACTTAACATCTGAGGTCATCAGTCCCATAGACTTAGAACTAGGTAAAACTAACTAACCTAAGTACATCACACACATCCATGTCCGAGGCAGGATTCGAACCTGCGACCGTAGCAGCAGCGCTCTTGCGGACTGAAGCGCCTGGAACCGCTCGGATGTATATCAGAGAAAAAGGTCTACCACGAAGTGTGTAGAATTGTATGCGTAAATTTCCGAAGGTACGTAACTACATCTTCATACGTGTTTCCAGTCCTGGGTTCACAGCGGTGACTTGTCGGCACTGCTTAAGATACAAGTGCTTGCCGACCATCACAAACACCCGTCTAACAAACTCTTTACAGGCTGCCCAGTGACCAAGCATTGAGGAAAAGTTGACACTCTCTTTCAAAGGGAGAATTTCAAGCGAAATGACTGCTAAAACCCCGTGGCAAACGTCTTTCAAAATCCTAGCATTGGGCGACAGTGGCGTAGTCACATCTAAGACTCTACGAACGGCGACGATATTTGACAAGACATAATTTTAATTTTTAGACCACTATACGAGTGTCCTCTACAAGTTACGTTTCTTCACATCTTGCAAAAAATGGTTCAAATGGCTATGAGCACTATGGGACTTAACATCTGAGGTCATCAGTCCCCTAGAACTTAGAACTACTTAAACGTAACTAACCTAAGGATGACACACACATCCATGCCCGAGGCAGGATTCGAACCTGCGACCGTAGTGGTTGCGCGTTTGCAGATTGAAGCGCCGATAACCGCTCGGCCACCCCGGCCGGCGACATGTTACACTTCTTATCATGATACTGTGTCGGTATGTGTATTGGAATAAGCAGAAGTAATAGCATCTTATTCTTTGTGAACATCGTACATAATAAAGCGTTCCACACGTGTTGCAGAACAGATCACCAGAAAAGTATATGCTTCCTCCTAAACCGATATTTCGTCTTCTCCTCTTGTGGAAACGTACAGCTGAGTGAGTCACCGTCCACCATGAACGGGAGTTCATCGAATAACTAAAGGTTTGCTGTCGTTCCACCTAGCCAGCGAAAGAAGGATAGCCATCGCATTGGCACTGCGAGTTTTGGGGAACTTATGTTAACTCAGTTACGACATGGGTAACATTAAAACAACAAGGAGACCAGTTGTTGAAATCAGTACTTGATACCAGCTATAGATGAGATACGACTGTGTCGTAAAGAATTTGTTTAAACGTGAACACGGCAGGAAGAGTGAAATGCATCGCCTATATCCGTATGGTCCAAGGTATGAAACGTAGTGCGTGTATAGAGTTTTACACAGACCAATGAGCAGCATATAACGCATTCAATGGAGTGTAAACAAAAGCTTTGGTAGCCTTCGTTCCCGCGACCGGCGCTGCCCAGGAACACGAGGAAAGAATGTGGATGACGCAAGTTTGTTTATCTTATTTTCTACCGCCTTTTCAGTCAAATAATGTTTGACTCGAATGTCGTCTATCTCCTCACATCTGCAGTGTGTGAAGGTCCTCGACAGATAATTTTTTTTTATGTTGCCAGATAAGAATTGAATCTGTCGAAACAGGGAAACAACAGCTGGACACATTGTCACGAAATGAAAGTGTCCCACGCTGGGTTTAAATTACGCGTCGATACAAAGCGGATGACGTCATCAACATCTTGATTGCAGCGTCACACTCGATGGCTGGTGACAAAGTGTGTGTTATTCGTACAAATGTAATTAAGATTTCGCCTTGACTCGACAGGAATCTAAGTCTTTCTGTTATGAGTCTTCATAACCTGGGAATGTGAAAGCGCTACACCTCTTACCGCACAACTCGTGTGATCCAGGTGAGCATAACAATAATATCATACTCTTTAATCGGCGCGGATATAAATGTTTTGATGGTATCCATTGGCGATTTGTACACATGCATTTTGGAATGTTTTCTCACACAATCTCCTCCTCCTCAGGAGTTTAGGTAAACATCAGCTGGAGATATGTGTAACAGAAGGCCAAGGCCATCCATGAATGTGTGGAGTGCGAAACGAAAGAGCACCGTCCGGGCGCATTAAAATGGTGCAACTGGCCAGGAACTAGGAATATGATCCACACGTAGGAATGGGCAACCATCTTGTTAATGGCGGCTGTGGGCACATTTTAAAAAAAGTGTTCTCTCTTCATTTACCCATTGCCGCAGTGGTAACACCGGTTCCCGTGAGATCACCGAAGTTAAGCGCTGTCTACATCTACATCTACATCTACATTCATACTCCGCAAGCCACCTGACGGTGTGTGACGGAGGGTACCTTGAGTACCTCTATCGGTTCTCCCTTCCAGTCTCGTATTGTTCGTGGAAAGAGTCTCTGTGTGGGCTTTAATCTCTCTGATTTTATCCAACATGGTCTCTTCGCGAGATATACGTAGGAGGGAGCAATATACTGCTTGACTCCACGGTGAAGGTATGTTCTCGAAACTTCAACAAAAGTCTGTTCCGAGCCACTGAGCGTCTCTCCTGCAGAGTCTTCCACTGGAGTTTATCTATTATCTCCGTAACGCTTTCGCGATTACTAAATGATCCTGTAACGAAGCGCGCTGCTCTCCGTTGGATCTTCTCTATCTCTTCTGTCAACCCTATCTGGTACGGATCCCACACTGCTGAGCAGTATTCGAGCAGTGGGCGAACAAGCGTACTGTAACCTACTTCCTTTGTTTTCGGATTGCATTTCCTTAGGATTCTTCCAAAGAATCTCAGTCTGGCATCTGCTTTACCGACGATCAACTTTATATCATCATCCAATTTTAAATCATTCCTAATGCTTACTCCCAGATAATTTATGGAATTAACTGCTTCCAGTTGCTGACCTGCTAAATGATAAGGAGTCTTTCTTTCTATGTATTCGCAGCACATTACATTTGTCTACATTGAGATTCAATTGCCATTCCCTGCACCGTGCGTCAATTCGCTGCAGATCCCCCTGCATTTCAGTACAATTTTCCAATGTTACAACCTCTTGATATACCACAGAATCATCAGTAAAAAGCCTCAGTGAATTTCCTATGTCATCCACAAGGTCATTTATGTATATTGTGAATAGCAACGGTCCTACGACACTCCCCTGCGGCACACCTGAAATCACTCTTACTTCGGAAGACTTCTCTCCATTGAGAATGACATGCAGCGTTCTGTTATCTAGGAACTCTTCAATCCAATCACACAATTGGTCTGATGGTCCATATGCTCTTACTATGTTCATTAAACGACTGTGGGGAACTGTATCGAACGCCTTGCGGAAGTCAACAAACACGGCATCTACCTGTGAACCCGTGTCTATGGCCCTCTGAGTCTCGTGGACGAATAGCGCGAGCTGGGTTTCACATGACCGTCTTTTTCGAAACCCATGCTGATTCCTACAGAGTAGATTTCTAGTCTCCAGAAAAGTCATTATACTCGAAAATAATACGTGTTCCAAAATTCTACAACTGATCGACGGTTATAGGTCTATAGTTCTGCACATCTGTTCGACGTCCCTTCTTGAAAACGGGGATGACCTATGCCCTTTTCCAATCCTTTGGAACGCTACGCTCTTCTAGAGACCTACGGTACACCGCTGCAAGACGGGGGGCAAGTTCCTTCGCGTACTCTGTGTAAAATCGAACTGGTATCCCATCAGGTCCAGCGGCCTTTCCTCTTTTGAGCGATTTTAATTGTTTCTTTACCCCTCTGTCGGGTGTGGCCGGCACTCGGATGGGTGACCATCCAGGCTGCCCTGCGCTGTTGCCATTTTTCTGGGTGCACTCAGCCTCGTGATGCCAATTGAGGAGGTACCCGACCGAATGGTAGCGGCTTCGGCCAAGAATACCATCATAACGACTGGGAGAGCGATGTGCTGACCCCACGCTCCTCCTATGCGCATCCTTCACTCAGGATGACACGGCGGTCGGGTAGTACCGGTAGGCCCCTCGTGGCCTGAAGACGGTGTGCTTCATTTACCGCCTTCATTCGTGAGAGAGTTAAACTGTTAACATTTTGGGGCGCTTGCCGCAACAATCAGTCTGTAAGGCAGTGACAAAAGTGTGTGTCGCGTTATTATAGGCACCTTACGTGACCCTAAAGAGTCGGTAGTAATGAAAAGAAGGACTATGCATCGTTAGTCAATTGCCAAAGTAGTGAAAATGAAACAAAACGTTTAACTGCGTTGGTCAAATTTTTCCCATCATAGTAACGACGAAATACTTTTACAGCGTCTGTGATTTGAAAGCGACGTCTTATAGACTGTTAAAAACGGTGAAATTAACTCCTGTTTGTGTCTCGATATGTGTCTAAAATACATGGACAATAATCTATGTTTCCAAGTAATTCGTTTTTTCTCCCGAACAGAGGCAAACACTGTTCTACTTGTTAACAGTTTCGACTGTACTGAAAGGTGGTAAATTTCACCTCATGGCCTTCATCGAGGTGGGCTAGTAGACTTTAATACTTGCTGCGAGTTTCCGTGTATTAACTGAGCAGGCGAGGTGCCGGTACGACAGGCACGATGTGTACACGGGACACAACATTCATATGATGAAAATTTCGGAAACCGTTCTTCTCTAGTCATATTTGCATGTTAAACCTTAACCGGGTTTGCTGGTCCTAACAAACGCCCACGCTGCGAGATTCATAATTTTCAAACCCATGGTCTCTGCAGTGCCACCGTCATCACTACTGCGAATTTTTATCGGTGTTTTCCTAATGTGAAGAGTAGACATTAACAAATATTGGAGAGTATGGTTTTTCTACGGACACCAGCGAAATAGTAATGATGATGATGATGATGATGATGATGAGGTTCCAGATAAGGGGATGTTCAAAAGTATTATCCACGTCCGTTAAAGCGTTCGAAGGTGCTTTATTGCGCGACCGAAATTACGCTCGTTGTGGAAAAACGCCATGGCTGGTGTAAGAATGTTCCACCCAAACGTTTAGGTGTTTAGGGATGGCCAGAAAACTCCTGATCAGGTAAAGACACAGTTCATACCGCTGTGCACAGTTAGGGGATGCTTTTGCCTCTGGCCACTGGTAGTGTGCGGGGGCCTTAGCCCGAAAGTGAGTTGGTGGCTGTGGTTATAGCTCTCAGTTCAAAAAAAAGAAGTGTCCAAATGTGCGTGAAATCTTATGGGACTTAAAACTGCTAAGGTCATCAGTCCCTAAGCTTACACACTACTTAAACTAAATTATCCTAAGGACAAACACACACACTCATGCCCGAGGGAGGACTCGGACCTCCGCCGGGACCAGCCGCACAGTCCTTGACTGTATCGCCCTAGACTGCTCTGCTAATCCCGGGCAGTTTTCAGTTCTCAGAACTGTTTTTCTCACACACCGACATAGCTACAGTAGACATTTGCCTGTCACACGTTACAATTCGCAGCCCCGAAGCGGAAGAGGGCTGCAAGTATGTGGACTTGAAGAGCAAAGACGTAGAATGTTAATAACGCTTGTTTAATTTACAGCTCTTCAACAACTTCCACTCAAGAAATCGGAATCATTACTTTTCAGCTGGTAGATGAATCTGAGTCACACTGGGAAACACGGAGATATGAAGTCTTCTTGGTGTCTTCTTATATACCTACGGCACAAGAACAGTAAAACGTGGAATCAAATAGCCATAATGTATTTCTCCTGGCCAGAATCTAAGTTTATCAAATATATTTACAATTTCAACTACACTGTCTCACATCCTCCAAGTATGTCAACAACTAGAATTTGATAGGCTACCAGCTGCAAGTTTCCAGGTTCATACTGAGGCACCGGTATGGACAATACAACAAACTCGGCGTTTACATGAGGCACAAAACTGGCAACATTAAAATACTGAGAAGCCTTTTTCCGTTGTACTGGTTACATGTCAGACCCGTATCGATTTTGTTATAAGGATGTTTCGAGCGCCTGTTAGTGTTACACGCTTGGAAAACAGTTGCTCCTGTCTACATGAACTTAGCAGTACTTCCGTAATATTTTTTTTTAGAGCGGCAGAGTATAATTTCCTGTTGGACTACAGTGGAAGCTTATGGTGGTGGAGCAGACTCCACAAGAAGAGGTGTCTAAAAATGAAAAACACATCAGTCGATGCTTTCGAAGCTGATTTATTAACGCCCTATCACTAACGCACACTGATTCCTGCGTTTCTGAAGAAATGAATTTTTTTATTTGTTTATTTATTTTTAAATTTCCGTAAGTCTCATCTTTGTTCTGATATATTCCTAGCACACTTTGAAAATGTAAAAGGCGCACATCTTTCCGAACAGTTTTAACTCTGCCGGTTATAGCTGCCAACTAAATAATTGAAAATCACCTTATATTGTGATTCAGCAAAAGGATCACGCGACCGTTGCAGACGACCTTTTGTCAAGTATACTGTCCATTCTCCATTCTATTTGAATAATCTACAGCACAAACCGGTAACAGAGAGATGTGCGCAACCTATATCTACACATATTTCAAAACCGTGCCTCAGTAAAGCTCAGACGCGCATATTATGCTAGAATTATTGTTTACCATCTAAATCGTGAACGTCACACTAATAGACTGACGTACACAAACGTATCTAGTCCAGAAATGGTGTCTGTGAATGACGCATAGTACTACTTGTTGAGTGTGTCCTACGTGGGGTTACCAAAAGCGGATTCCATCCCACAAAACAGCCTCTGGCTGCTCATATAAAGACTTTATATCGACTCTAGAAATGCAGTTACCGATGAAAGACTTCCACCTCCACAATCGATATTCGCTCCCACGTAGCCGCCCAAACATTTTGAAAAATGCTTACGTTGTCACGTTCCTTCTTGCTTCCAAATACGTTGGTTAATGTGTACAAAGTTATTTCATGCGGTGTGAAGCTATGCAATGGGCAGAAAGTTACTTATTGCTCGGCATTTAACTGAAGAAACAGCACTTAATTTTTTATTACATCGAAAGATACAGAAACTGTTATAGTTTTGCCACATTACAGAAATCGATGTGATACGTAGCAGCCCTGCATCGCGTATCACTGGCTAATTTCTAAACTGCCGCAACCACAAGCAGCGTCTCACTTGGTGGCAAAGACTCTCGTTCATAGCCGGTGGCTGGAGACAGAGAAAATGGCAATTGAGTGGACAGGAATATGAACGTGCCCATACGAAGTCGCACGTTTTGCAACCATTCTGGCGTCGAATAATCCTTCACCAGCGACCAGTACACTTATTTGTAGAACGCTCGTAACCAGGTTAAAAAAAAAATGGTTCAAATGGCTCTGAGCACTATGGGACTTAACATCTGAGGTCATCAGTCCCCTTGAACTTAGAACTACTTAAACCTAGCTAACCTAAGGACATCACACACATCCATGCCCGAGGCAGGGTTCGAACCTGCGACCGTAGCGGTCGCGCGGTTTCAGACTGAAGCGCTTAAAACCGCTCGGCCACACCGGCCGGCTCGTCATCAGTCTGTGTTGGTTGTGGGGCGTTAACAAATCGGCTTCGAACGTATTTTTCAGTTTTGGACACCCCTTCTTGTGCAGCGTGCTCCAATCCCGTAAGTTTCCACTGTCGTCTAACAGAGAATAACACTCTCCCGCCCTACAGGACTGTCAGTCACGCTACTATGGGATTACAAACGCCACCCCATAGAATCGGTATTAATGAAAGCAAAGGATGTGCACTGTTGGTCAATTGCCATAGCATTGAAAACGAGACAAAATTTTAGCTACATTACTCACATTGTTCTTATCATCGTCAGTAATGACGAAATATTTTTATATATAATTATAGCGGACAAAATTCAATCAAAAAATTAAAAAAAAAATTAAATTATAGTGGAGTGGGGCACTATTTACAAGGGAACCTCCCCATCGCACCCCCCTCAGATTTAGTTATAAAAATTGAACACAGATCAATCGAGAAAACAGGAAGAAGTTGTGTGGAACTGTGAAAAAAATAAGCAAAATATACAAACTGAGTAGTCCATGCGAAAGATAGGCAACATCAAGGACAGCGAGCGTGTACTTAGGAGCGCTGTGGTCCAGTGATTAGCGTGAGCAGCTGGGGATCGAGAAGTCGTTGGTTCATGTCTTCCCTCGAGTGAAAAGTTTGTTTATTTTCAGATAATGAACAAAGCTCAGGCACTCACACATAATCAACTTTGCTCTCCAGAATTCCAGGACATGTTCAGATTTGCTTGGACATATGCAATATTTTATGGTCTACACACGGAAAAATTTGAAAACGTTAAAAACATATGTTTTGACAGAGTACAGGGAAAACTGTGCGACTGTGAAACTGTTGCATTCGTTATGTTTTCATCACTTTTTTGGGAGTGATTATCACATCCACAAGAAAACATAAATCGGGCAAGGTAGAAGAATCTTTTTACCCATTCGCCAAGTGTACAAGTTAGGTGGGTTGACAACATACTCCTGTCATGTGACGCACATGCCGTCACCAGTGTCGTATAGAATATATCAGACGTGTTTTCCTGTGGAGGAATCGGATGACCTATGACCTTGCGATCAAATGTTTTCGGTTCCCATTGGAGAGGCACGCCCTTTCGTCTCCTAATCGCACCGTTTTGCGGTGCGGTCGCAAAACACAGACACTAAACTAATTACACAGAACAGAGACGTCAGTGAACGAACGGACAGATCATAACTTTGAGAAAATAAAGAAAGTAAATTTGTCACCCGAGGAAAGGGTTGAACCAAGGACCTCTCGTCTCGCAGCTGCTCACGTTAATGACGGGACCACGGCGCTCATGCGCGCACACTCTCCTTGGTGTTGCCTATCTTGCGCATGGACTACTCAGTTTGTATATTTTGCTAATTTTTTCCATAGTTCCACACAACTTCTTCCTGTTTTCTCGATTGATCTGTGTTCAGTTTTTCAAGGCCTATCCACTGTGCCGACTTATAACTAACTCTGAGAGGGGTGCGATGGGGAGGTTCCCTTGTTAGTGTGCAACATAGATGTGGACCTCAATCTGCCTCAGCTACTCCAGCAACCCTGTCACCATCAGTGAACAGGACTCTAGCAACGCTGTCGCTGCGACTGAACAAGATGCAAGCAACGCTGTCGATGTGACTCAAGGAGATCCAAGCAAGACCCTCATCATGAGTGGGCGATACTCTGGCAACGCTTGCGCTGCGATCGAAGAAGGAGCGAGAACCTTGAGTGATGAAACTTGTGGACCACCTCTCTCCATCTTTGAATTCATCAGAGAACTTCGGAAAATCGTTCGCTGACACCTGGCTTCCTCTCTACGAAGAGATGTACATCCTCATCGAGAAACATGTTCGCGTTTTTGTATGGCGTTCCAAGCCGAGAATCTTCTCCTTCGAGACTGACTGGAAGCAACTCGCTTGAAGAGAGCAACGCAAGTTGACTGTCTTGGTCAACAACATTCACGTCAAATATATCCAACGTTTGAAAGGTTACAGGAAATTATATAACATACGATGGAGCCTTTAATATTTTGTATCCAGCACGTACAGCAGGGTGCAATATTGCATTAAGCATGAATTGTCAGGTTATATCTACAGGCATGTCAGATTTGTAAACCTTTTCAGTATCCAGTGCTAGACGTTCTCCTGTCAGAAAGAATAAAATTAGTACTACTGAACCGTCAATTGCGAAGTCAGTACCCTCTTCAGTTGCTCATACCTCTGCTTTAAGTCTCTTGGTATTTGCAAGTAACTTGAACCATTTTTATGCTCGTTTAAATGTGTGTTTATTTCGTTGAAACTTATTGACACTCTGCCATACTCACAATATTCACTCAGTGAGTGTGTATGTATGCTTGAGTGTTTGCAGTATAGTATGATCTAGTTATCATATATGCAAATATCTGCCCGCATCTCGTGATCGTGCGGTAGCGTTCTCGCTTCCCACGCCCGGGTTCCCGGGTTCGATTTCCGGCGGGGTCAGGGATTTTCTCTGCCTCATGATGGCTGGGTGTTGTGTGCCGTCCTTAGGTTAGTTAGGTTTAAGTAGTTCTAAGTTCTAGGGGACTGATGACCGTAGCAGTTAAGTCCCATAGTGCTCAGAGCCATTTTTTTTTTTTTTTGCAAATATCTGCATCATATTTATTTCCTGCTTCTGATGTTGCAATAAAAGACAAACACACATTGTAAAAAATTTTGTTTATTAACGTTTCTTATGTACTAAAAATAAAAAAAGTTGTTGACACATATCTTATTATTCATTCTGCCTTGCATCCCTGCAGTATTGTACAAACAGTTTTCTTATACCCTATAAATTCTGCTTGTATTTCATTGTGTTCAAACTAACATGACCAACGATATATTTTGGTTCTCCATATGTAAACAAAGTTCTGCAGACTTAATGTTTATAGGAGTTATGGTACCAGACTTCGGTACTTCAAGCATACATACATTTATGCGTTGTTCTAAATTATCTTGTATGTACATGTCATGTACATTTTTTACAACATCGTTAAATAACGCTTTCACATATAGTTGCCACCGACATTGTCTATTGCAATCCATATTGCACTTTATAGCGGATACAACTTCATAACATTTCAAAGTTTTAATTAAACACAGTGTGAAGAGACCTGTGATGATGATGATGACAACTTTAATACAGGAGTTGCCATATTGCTACAGATGTTCATGTCAGGAGGTAGTTGAGATGGATCGTAGTGTGTTTTCATTGACCTCTCAGAGTGCTTCATTGGCCTACATTGCTCTCTCTGCTCATCTCTGTAAATTGTCTTTTAGCATTACGACGAATATTCTCAGTTTCTACTATAACTTCACATTCACAAAGATATACTAATCTTACATTTGCATGCTGTTAACATGTATGTACTGGTAAAGTGTAGCATTCTGAAATGAACTGACAATATGAGATGACTGTATGTATCTCTCCGCAGTATAGATGACCTTGGAATCCTAAGACTTAAGGCAGTGGCATGTAAAAATTATACAGCACAACTGAAGGGCAGTTACAAATATTTTGAGCAGTGAAGACATAATGAGAATTACACTGTACAACGATTCTCATCAGTAAGTACTATTTCAATATTCATGGCCCAGTGCACCTCAGGATAAGAGACCAAGACCATGGGAGCAGCATAGTTGTTAAAATCATGCCTAATTATCTCTTGAAATTATGACATTCATCTCAGGATCCGGGAAACAGACCCAGGGTAATTGCATATCGTGATGATTAAACACGTAGATAATCGAATCAGCTCGTTTGAGGATAAAGAGATCTCAGAATTTGCGCAACTGGATCATCATCATGTGACGCCATGACAGGGTGGTGGGGCATGCACCCACCTCAGAGAGTGTTGCAACATGTGACCTTGTTGTTGTTACAACATAGAGGCTAGGGCAAATGGAATACTTATAAAGTGACACTGAATTGTCTGTTAAAAGGCACTGACCCACTGACCCCCTGCTTTAGATAAGCACATCTGCCTAGTCCAGTACTAATCCAGTTCATGATCCTCTCCTGACATCCAGGGAAATCGAATCCTTCTCTCTGCATGGAAGGGTCCCAGACTAGATGTTTGTTCACTACTGATGACTGCGCTTACCGAATTTTCCATGAATGATTGACAATGAAAGAGCATACAACAAGGTTTTTGCTGTGCACCGTCAGGTTTTCTTCGATTTCAAGCGTTGGCATTCTGGCTTTGCAATATCTCGATGAATGGGTAGGTGAGAATTCTTCTGAATGTTTTTCCAGACCTTTAGGAGAGCTGATCTTCTCACAGCTGGAGGTGGGATGACACTGAGAACAGGAAGTCATTGCATCTCGTAATGTCTGATTGAATTGCACACCTGTCTTCTTAGTGTGAGCACTATTGATCCTTGTCGTACGTAATCATCAGTAACGGATCACCTATGATAGGGTTAAAGCTATGGATATTAAAACACGAGCATTATCTCCCCATAAAGTACCACCAAACTTTTAAAGACTGTTGCCTCTCGTTTTGACTTTAGCTGCTACAATTGAAAGATGCTGCTTTTAAATTAAGAGTTCTATCTAGAGCTGGGTATTATGATGTAATGCAATACAGAAAGACTTGGCCTCTGAATCTGAGATCTGGAATGTAATATGACTGTCTTGTGCATAGATATAATGCAAATAAAACTGAGGATCTAGGTGGAGCCATCATTTCTTGAAGTATACATCCAAGACTTCCCTATCAGTGGATGAAGAGGTTTCAGCACCAGAAACGTTGTGCCTCTGGACCACCAAGCAAATGTCATCAGCATAAATCAGTATTCTTGAAGACGTTCTGGTAAGCTGTGGGCGTACCGACCAAAAAGTTGTAACCCCAGTGCAGACACTTGAAGTAAACCATCATCCAGTTTAAGTACCCTGCATCAGTCTTAGTCATAAAAGATGTGAAATTATCTATTGCTTAGATTGTTGTAAAGTAAGTCCTTCATTTTGCGGCATGAGATAACACTCGTGAAATCTTAAAGAAATCCTTCTCACCAAGCAGTGTCGCTAGCAGCTGATGGGCCCAAAAAGGCAGCTGCACTTACTAATTTCTGCTCATACACATTTTCGATATAAGTAACGAGAGAGAGTATCTCTTCATTATATTAATTTCTATTTTGAAGCTGGCCTACTGCCTTTATTTTTAAAGCAAGAGTGTGTTTTGTTCTCCCTATACGACCAGAGTTGCACTCTGTAACTTTGTTGGTGTAACCAACAGTCTATTGAAAATATGGCTCATTAGTGTACATGGTACATTTTCATTATTTCAGTTTGCTTATTTCTATGATATCTTAAAACAGTTTACTGTTCAGATTGACCTGCCAGGTACTTTCCATTTACTTATACAGGGTGGTCCGTTGATAGTGACTGGGCCAAATATCTCACGAAATAAGCATCAAACGAAAAAACTACAAAGGACGAAACTCGTCTAGCTTGAAGGGGGAAACCCGATCGCGCTATGGTTGGCCCGCTAGATAGCGCTGCCGTAGGTCAAACGGATATCAACTGGGTGTTTTTAAATACGAACCCCCATTTTTTATTACATATTCGGGTAGTAGGTAAAGAAATATGAATGTTTTAGTTGGACCACTTTCAGTCACGATCAATGGACCACCCTATATAGTTCCAAAATATGCTGTCAGGTGATGTCGTTCAAGCCTGCGTAATTCATAACCAAACAGTATTTGCCATGAGTGGCCAATTATCACTTCATACTACATGACTTTCATTGCGTAGAACTAACGTACGTAACTGTAGATATTTAAAGTCAGTTAAACCTAAGGAAATTTTCTGTTTCTTTTTCCTGTTACAGCCCCGATGTTGGTTGTTTCATAAGCAAAACTTGGAATGAAAAGTAAATCATTGCGGCTTTGCGATCAAGAATATTAAGAGATTGTAATTTTAATGTTTCATAAATACGTACGATTCCTAATTTCCAACATCTGATAAGACAGATCTTAGTAATATGTGATTATGATTACGATCATTCGTCGACTATTTCAAATTGGCTTTGTTAAAACATATCAGTTTATAAGTTGCTGACCCCAATTACAGTCACTGCATGCAGGCAAGAGGTAAAACTCAAAATCTTTAAGTTTAGTACAAGCAGCCATCTGCCTTGCCAAACGTGTTACTCTTTGAACTGCAATGCGCTTAATGGTGTTGCCACGTTTATTTTTAAGCTTGGGCTCTTATTTCGTTTGGACACAGAGCATAATCCGGGTGGATTATGTAATTCTGTGAGATACAGTAAAGAACTTGAAAGAGCAGCTGGATCGAATGGACAGTGTCTTGCAAGGAGAATATAATGTGAGCATCAACAAAAGCTAAACGAGGATGATGAAGTATAATCAAATTAAATCAAGTGATGTTAAGAGAATTAGATTAGGCAATGAAGCACTGAAAGTAGTAGATACGCTTTGCTGTTTGGGCAGCGAAATAGCTGATGATTTCCAAAGTAGAGAGGATATAAAATGTAGACTAGCAATGGCAAGAAAGGTATTTCTGAGGAAGAAAAATTTATTAACTTCAAATATAGACTTAAGTTTTGGAAAGTCCCTACTGAAGCTATTTTTATGGAGTGTAACCATGTATATAAGCGAAACATGCGTGATAAACGGATTAGACATAAAGAGATTAAAGAGAATACCAGTTTTCGATAAAAGGTGATACAGAAGAATATTGTGGTTGGGTAGATCACGTAACTAATGAGGATATACTGAGTAGAATTCGAGGGACAAGAAATAAGTGGCATCAAATGACCAAATGGAGGGATCAGTCCTGAAAAGTCAAGAGATAACCAGTTTACACTACTGGCCATTAAAATTGCTTCACCACGAAGATGTCGTGCTACAGACGCGAAATTTAGCCGACAGGAAGAAGATACTGTGATATGCAAATGATTAGCTCTTCAGAGCATTCACACAAGGTTGGCGCCGGTGGCGACACCTACAGCGTGCTGACATGAGGAAAGTTTCCAACCGATTTCTCATACACAAACAGCAGTTGACCGACGTTGCCTGGTGAAACGTTGTTGTGATGCCTCGTGTAAGGAGGAGAAATGTGTACCATCACGTTTCCGACTTTGATAAAGGTCGGATCGTAGCCTATCGGGATTGCGGTTTATCGTATCGGGACACTGCTGTTCACGTTGATCGAGATCCAATGACTGTTAGCAGAATATGGAATCGGTGGGTTCAGGAGGGTAATACGGAAAGCGGTATCACTAGCAGTCGAGATGACAGCCATGTTATCCGCATGGCTGTAACGGATCGTGCAGCCACGTCTCGATCCCTGAGTCAACAGAGGAGGACGTTTGCAAGACAATAACCATCTGCACGAACATTTCGACGACGTTTCCAGCAGCATGGACTATCAGCTCGGAGCCCAAGGCTGCGGTTACCCTTCACGCTGCATCACAGACAGGAGCGCCTGCGATGGTGTACTCAACGACGAACCTGGGTGCACGAATGGCAAAACGTCATTTTTTCGGATGAATCCAGGATATGTTTACAGCATCATGACGATCTCATTCGTGTTTGGCGACATCGCGTGAACGCACATTGGAAGCGTGTTTTCGTCATGGCCATTCTGGCGTATGACCCGGCGTGATGGCATGGGGTGCCATTGGTTACACGTCTCGGTCACCTCTTGTTCGCATTGACAGGACTTTGAACAGTGGGCATTACATTTCAGATGTGTTACGACCCGTGGCTCTACGCTTCATTCGATCCCTGCGAAACACTACATGTAAGCATGATAATGCACGACCACATGTTGCAGGTCCTGTACGGGCCTTTCTGGGTACAGAAAATGTCCGACTGCTGCCCTGGCCAGCACATTCTCCAGATTTCACATGAATTGAAAACGTCTGGTCAATGGTGGCCGAGCAACTGGCTCGTCACAATACGCCAGTCACTACTCCTGATGAACTGTGGTATCGTGTTGAAGCTGCATGGGCAGCTGCACCTATACACGCCATCCAAGCTCTGTTTGACTCAATGCCCAGGCGTATCAAGGCCGTTATTACGGCCAGAGGTGATTGTTCTGGGTACTGATTTCTGAGGATCTATGCACCCAAATTGCGTCAAAATGTAATCACACGTCAGTTCTAGTATAATATATTTGTCCAATGTATACCCGGTTATCATCTGCATTTCTTCTTGGTGTATGAATTTTAATTGCCAGTAGTGTAGCCTTGAAGAGAAGTGTGGGGGGTGGAACTCGTAGAGGAGGAGCAAGTGCTGAATACTGTAAGCTCATTCAGAGGGATGTAGGGTGCAGTAGTTATTTGGTGATGAAGCAGCTTGCACCTGATATTGTAGAATGGAGAGCTGTCTTTAAAACTGGTCTTCAGACTTTCTGTTTTAAAACGCCTTATTTTTCACTTGGTGCATTTCTTCATTGTTTATAACCGACTGGCAGAATATGTCAGTTGTAGCTTCAAGGATGATGTGTGGGGAACACATATATATTTAAAGTATGGGTAGCTGAAGGTCCTAGGTTGTTGCTGAAAGATAGATGTCGTGCATCCAGTGTATTTCAATCTCCTGAGCCTACGTCTAGCGTCTTTCCCTTTTTTTTTTTTGTTAGCTGTTTAGAGGGGCACTAGGAAAGTCATATGCTACGTAATGAGTTATACATAGCATCCTGTAGTTAGCCGATGTGATCTGTTTAGAGTGATTGCTTGTCAGTAGCCATGACTGCATGGCATGTTCAAGTTCCAGATTGAGGAATATGTCATGTGTAAACAATGACATTGCTTGATCATTGTGTGTATTCCTTGATTTTTTGGTCTATTTCGTTTCTTACACTGTTCGATCGTTCATGTAAGTGAATTGCAAGGGTTTTACATGGGCTTGTAGGGTGATCTTGGAAAGAGAGTAGAATATATATAGCTTGTTTCGTTTCTGTGCTTGCAAAATAATATGGTTTAGGTGCTAGAACAATGTTAAATGACTTTTTGTGGGGTTGGCTCTTAAAATCGAATTGCTTAGCGAAGATTCCTGCTTATTTGTGAAGGGGCTGACCTGTTCGTTAATTCTGCCGCATGTTGGGCCGTGACATCAGTATGCTGTGTCATCTGTGTGCAGGGCTGTTCTTTCATTCCTCGACCGACGTCGGGTGTGTTCCTTGTGTGTAGCAGTGGAGACGTGGCTCTTCGACTTGGCGTCTCTGCGGCTGGCGTAAAACTTGTCGAATGGTGATCACCGAGTAGGGCTTTTACTTACCTGTTCCCCATGACGTTTGTAATTGACTGCACAGTTTGGCGTGGGAAGTTGAGACGGAACGTTTCAAAGAGCAGCCCAGCATGGCATAACCTAAGCAACGTGTGTTCACTGTCCACCAGACAGCGTGCTGCCGTTGCATATGCTGTGTTTCTTTGAGTCTGTGTCGGTTTGCTGCCAAGTCCTAGGACCGGGTTACCTGTCTATGGTTGCTGCTGAATGCGGCTGGTTCTTCTGGGATTATGTTGCTCTATTCATTGATTTTTGTTTAGTCTGTCTCGATATGTTCCTCTATCATTGAGAGTATGGTAAACTATGACTTGGGTTTGTCTTTTGGCCTATCACGTTTGGAAATCACCTTCATTTTAGCTTGATTCTTTTTTAGAGCGATTGTTTTCAGTTTCACAGCCGGGATGAAGGAACGTTGCAATGTGTTTGAAGTAGGTGTCCTGTGAAAGGAGTAATTTATGTTTTTATCTTCTGGTGCCTCCAGTCCCTCGGCTACTTTTCTTCCATTTCAGATTCCTTAATCTTACGTAGAAATGGATGTTAAGCGATTGCATTCAGTTTTGGTGGTCTCGTTTCTTCGAGAGTTTTGTCGAATTTTGGATACTACCGATGATCGTGAATCTTTTTCTAGCACTTTGCTTAACTATCTTGAGGTTGTCACGAATGGATGACGTTCTCATCTGCTATTTAAGGCTGGCTGTTCACCGATGGTAATGCTACGGCTCGTTTGAATTTTTTTCCGAAAACGACTGGGATTGTGGGGAATAGTTCTTGTGATTCCCTCGCCCATCACTTGGTGTTTTTTTTTCTTTGTTTTTTTTTTAACAAGATAGCGTGGTGAATGTTTACATTTTACTGCAGGTTGAATCCTATTGCAGCTAGGTGTTTTATATCAAAGATTGCAATGCACGTATTTCAGCTTCTACTATGGCCTCGTTTGGTTTGATCAAGTCGGTGACAGATATAGTTGTGTAGATTGATTTCTCTGTATGGGCATCAGGTGTCTGCTATGACAATAGTGCTAACTTCTTCTTCTCTTGCTATGTGTTCAAGGAGTTTGTTTTTCGCGCAGAAACCCAATGTGTTGACAAAGTAGAGAGTGGCAGCACCTTTCTAAGGCTTGTTCCTGGTGCCTCGTGCTGGGTTAGGTTTAGGCCTCCTTGTCCGTCTACTTGGCGATATAGATGTGGATCCGTGTTCGCCAAAGAACGTCGTAGGAACTTTTTACAAACTGTTGTTATTCTTCCACAGTTCTGTTTTTATAAATGCCTCTTTAAGTAATGTACTTCCCTGTTTAACAGTAGTACACGGAACACTGATTTTTAGCATCTGCTACAGTGCCCTTACAAACCTCTAGCTTAACAAATCACAATATTGTCTCACAAACGCAATAAGTATAATCTCATACAATTCTGTCGTTCCACACTTTGTTTTTACTTCAAGACCCATTTCACACTCACAGTTATTTATTAATTTTTTTACTACACCTGTTTAAGTCACTCTAAGCAATCGAACCACTAATAAGCTCAAAAAAACCATTTTCACGTTCATCCACATACTACTTCAGCCATTGGCCTCCTCTTTTGATTATATAGAGATATGAATGTCTTTCGTCATGGTACTTACATTATAAATCATATAGAAGTACAAGTTTCACACATATAGAAAATTTCCTTGTCTCAGACAACATATGTTAATTAACACTATACATATATGACATTATATTCAAATATGCATCATTGCCACAGTAGATGGCACTGCTGAATGAGAATTCCTCTGACCACATGCTGTGTGCTTCTCGTATATAACAGGCTGTGTGCTTCACACAGTGTATCGAAACCAGCTATTTCTATTGCGAGCAAGCTGAGATGGTGTTTGTGTACGGCCAAGCAGATGGAAACGGTCGAGAGGCAGCACAGCTTTACCAAAACAAGTACCCTCACACAAGGCAAGCACATTACTCAACATTTCAAGCCATTTTTGAAAGTTTGTGCGAACATGTATCGTTTCAGGTAGACGAACGTGGAGTGTGGTTAGGGACTGTGCATACACCAGATCTGGAGGGCCATGTTCTACAGGATACTGAGACAAACCATAGCACAAGCTCCAGTCAAGCAGCCCGTCATTCAGATAGAGGCTGGCATGTGAGAATAGTGGGCCATTTTCCTCGATATTTTGCACGGATTCGTCTCAATATTCGGTGGAACCCATCCAGTCCTCCAGATCTGGTGTACCCACAGTCCGCCGCCTCATAGCATGTACATCTGTCTGAAAGGAGTCACGATCACACAAATGCCCAAAAATGACTTGAAATGTTGTGTGACGTGGTTCTTGTCTGTGACAGCACTTGCTTAGGTATAGCTGTGGTGCCTCTCGACCGTTTCAATCTTTTTGACCGTGCATCTCTGCTTGTTCCCGACATGACTACCGGACCATATGCTGCCACAGCACGTTGCGTCAATCACACATCCTGCTATATACAAAGCACCCAGGGCATGTGGTTAGAGAACTTTAATTTCCCAGCTCCAGCTACCGTGCTAACGGTTCATTTCTGGGCACATGTTCATAGGAACCTTTTTCCTACATTTCCCATTAGGAAACCGTCCCTGCAGTTTGTTGGTTTTATTAATGTCCAAAACCAACAAACTGCAGCGACAGATTCCTGATGCCGAATGGGGAACAAAAGGTCCTATGAACATGTGTGTAGTGGAATTACTTGTTTGGCAAAGCTGTGTGAATATATATATATTCCAAACAAGTAATCTCAGTGCATTAAAGCACATAGGCAGAGGCTGCCATTTACATGTAAGCATACAGTTATAAATGAAACAGACATTAGGAAATAGAAGTACTGCCTGTACAATATCACATGTAATTACATTTAATGTTGTCATATCAGGTAGATTACATTTTTCTTCCAGGCTTTAATGCAGTATACTGTCAAGACAGTTACTGCAGAAAAATACTGAAGGAGGCTACAGAGAGGATTCTACAACCAGAGACTGTTCATTGTTTCTCCTGGCCAGATTCCTCTCAGCTGCTGAACACAGCTCTACACCTGCAGGGATGCCAGTTGGGTTAAACCACGCCAGTACTCTGCTTTTCAGGACGGGGAGTGTCGTTTCGTTACAGACGAAACAGATGAACAGCACTGGTCCTGGCACCATTGTAGCTAGATGTACGTAATAGACAAACTGCGCTATCCCTTGAGCCTGGTGGAATCCAATTCTAATTACAATACCTATTCCACTTAAGATCATGGCCTTAACTGACATAAAAAGACATTCCTTCTTTGAGGCAAATTTATTGTTACTAACAATTTTGAGTTGCCGCATGGAATACCGAGCACATAGATACATGTATCCAACCACTCCAAGGCAAACCAAATTGAAAGCCACTGACAGTGAAATACCGACAAGGACTACTATACGACTGTGGATCAGGTAATATTTACTAATCTTTTCCAAAGCAACAGCTGCTGCACATACTATACTCCACGGTATTAACACATACAGCACTTGACGACGGAATAATTTGCTTACTTCAGCAGGTAGTAGGTGGCTAGGAAGCCTCAGATGGCGAACACAAGCATACATCTGGTAGCAGAATGAGTTCAGCCAGATACAGCTGAGAAGTGTGAGGGCGCTGTCTATCAGCACTGCTGTAGGTAAGTCAGGGACCCCTGCCATACGATACACGACCTCAGAACACAGGATCTGGATTATGCACGTGATCTGAAAGGACAAGAATATCTTTCCAGGCAAGTTACGTAACTGAGGAAGGTACATGTATACTAGAGCAGTCGAAAAGCGGAAAATAATATTTACTAGTATAAATGAGATTTCTAAAGGCTTTAAGCTCTCGATTTTGAAATCCTTGTATTTCAAGGTGGCGTTGTTTAAACTGTTTTTGTAGTTCAGTGTTTTTTCTGTTAGCTTTTGATACAGTATGGTGCCAGAACCAACGCTCGGTAGAAGTGGGTAATAAAAGGTCGTACAATCGTCGTAAGGCTTAACGGAGGAGAAATTGCGACACTTCAACAACAGAATAGCTCTGGAAACAGAGCAGATGGCATCTGTAGCGTTCGATTCCACACATGATTGATCGTCAGGACTATCGAAATAGCAGCGAGCATCATGCATGGACCGCATCATACTGAAGGGGACATCCTGACAAATGCCGAGCGAGTTGACTGCCATCCAGGCCAGAAGGCAGAGGTTGACATTCACCCTCTGTGTGTAGGCCAGGTAGCTGGTCACGGGCATGTGGGGCGACCTCTGCACCATGTCATCCCACAGCTGCACGCGGCACTGCTGGCGCTGCTTAAGGGCATCCACTGGCAGGTCTTCCAGCGGACACGTGGGGTGGTCCAGGGCGTTTGCCAACAGCTGCACGCAGTCAGTGTCCACGGAGAGTGTAACGTTGCTTCTGTCCTCTAGCTGCCACTCCTCATCTGCAAAAAAAAAAAAAAAGTGACAGCAAGTAGGCGAGTCTAGAACCGCGCGACCGCTACAGTCGCAGGTTCGAATCCTGCCTCGGTCATGAATGTGTGTGATGTCTTTAGGTTAGTTAGGCTTACGTAGTTCTAGGGGACTGATGACCGCAGAAGTTATGTCCCATTGTGATCAGAGCCATTGAGCAGTTGTAAAATTTGCTGATTTGAAGAGCGCAGTCGCCCTCCATTCCTGGCGGTGGCGCCACTGTGGCAGTCACAGCTTAGGTGTTCCCCTCTGGTGGGAAAGGGGAAAGGTTGCCTGTTCACGTGCATTTAAGGGGCGCTATGAGCTCTGTAGCGGACAGGCGATCATCATAGGCTGCACCACTCGCTCCTTCTGCCTCCATGATTTCTACCTCACCATTTATGGCCATCCTATCCACCTTACCCTCAAATACCTTGGCCTCACACTCAACCACCACCTAACCTGGACTCCCCATCTCCTTAGCATCCAAAACAAAGCTCACAATGGCATCCACCTCCTGAAACTCCTGTCCGGCCGGATGAGGGGTCTGCATCCTTCCACCATCCTTCACACTTCCAAATCCTTGATCCGCCCCATCCTCTGTTATGCCAGCGTAGCTTGGATTTCCACCCCTCCCCGGTTCTATAAAGCCCTCCAAATCTCTGAACGTGATGCGCTCCGCCTCGCCTTCCGCATCCGCCTTCAGTCCCCCACACGCATCCTCTACGACGTCGTCCCCTTCCCCCACCTTCTCCTTTTCCTTGAACACATCCGCGCACTATATATTGTCCACCACCTTGATCCCCCTCATCCCCTGGTGTCTCCCTTACTCTCCACCCCCAACCAGTTGCCACGCCTTTACCATTGCATCCCACCCTCTCTCCATCTCCACATCCTCCACTCCTTTCCCAACTTCCACTGTCTACCCCTCCTGGATGATGAGCTTCGCCCTGACATCTACCCTTCCTACCAACTCTAGCCCCATCTTCCTGCCTCCTCCTCAGGGCTCCCTCTCCTCCCCCTCCCTCCTCCTGAGCGGCTTCCCCTTCCTACTCCCCCTCCATCTCTTGTGCCTCCTTTCAATGTCTCTGTGCTGCCCTGTCTTCCCTCTTTATCTCCTGCCCCACATGTCTCCTGCCTCTTTGTGTACCCACTGATGCCCCTCCTGTCTTCATCCCGCCACTTCCCCTGCTGCCCCATGCTCTCCCCTCATTCTCCATCCTTTCTGCCCTTTCCCTTGGCAGGTCCCGCCTGGCAGTTTTATTCTTCATCGTGTGCTTCAAGTGGGTTTCAAGTGTGTTGTTCCAGAGTGTTTTTACTACTGTGGCCGACTTATCGTGTGCATGTCCATTCAGTGTTTTCTCTGAGTTTTGAAGACTCGCCAACTGCGTTTTTTAACTTTCTGGTGCCTTTTAACTGTCCTCCATGAACGCCTCCATGTTAGTCTATTTTTTACCTCCATTTTCTCCCATTATTCTGTTTTAAGTTCCCCTTTCTCGCCTTATATATGTAACATTTTATTCTTATTTTAAGTTGTTATGTCATTTGGCTGAAGAGCGGCGGATTGTGCCGCAGACTGCCCTCCCCTGCCCATATGGGGCAAGGGAATCAAATCACAATAAAGAAAAAAAACTCAGTACCGCAGAGTCGGTCAGTCGAGGCGAGTCTAGTCAGTTGGTCAGCCGGCTCAGTGTGGGGCAGTCAGTGCCTGTCTGTCGCCCGGAGTGCTAGTATATGTTAGGCTGCCAGTCTGCTCAAGTTGGCTCAGGCAATGGGCATTGGCGGTTGGATCGATCGGTTGGTCAGTCGCGCACTGAGACACAAGATGACTTGTCCGTCTTGAGCGTCGGCGCATGTGAGGTCGCCTCGTGTGTCCAGTGGCCGCGCCGTATAGCGAGGCATAGCGGCTTCGCGGTCGACACGAGAGCAACAGGAGTCAACCCACGACATCGGTCTGGCTGGGGCGAGCTGCGACGCCGTGAGACGGGAGATCGGCGCGCCTTCCTGCATCTGTTGAAGCGGCTGGCAGCGGACGGTTAGGAAGAGCGATTTTGGGGTGCTGCACCAGGTCTTCACCAGAAATCGCAGTTATTAGAAGCTGAATGATTAGTGATATGTTGTTTCACTTACTTGTTAAATTCTATTTGTTTTGTTGGTCAGTCTCTCAACCCCAGCTTGCTCGTTTGTTTCTCGTCTGCATTTGTTAGGCAGTTAGTGTCGGTCTGTCTGTCTGTCGGTTTGCCATACGTTATTAGCTGCCTCTGTCATGTTTGTCGGATTCCGAATTCCTGAAATATGTTTTTATCTTGCCTATCATCTTGCGAGGCAGTATACGTGTAATCTAGAGCATGTTGCACACTTTATGTAAGTCTGAATTTCATGGGTTTTATTTAAATAGTCTTTTTTATAAAGTTGCCACCCTTCCACCGTAAGAGCCCTTTTAAAAACAAATTGCACTTTTGCTGGAAAATAATTTTTTAGTGTGAATGTTTGTACCATTTCCATCCCTCTTACGGGGTGCATACTTAATGTGTTTGTGTGAGTTTTTAAAATTTTTAGTTTAAAGTAATCTGGGGTGTTGCAGATGTGCACCACTGTAGTTTTTCAGAGGTCAAATTATTTGTCAGCTGACGACCTCAAGCAAAAGGAATAATTTGAACAAAATATTATTTTTGAACAATTGAGACAATCAGACCAAATAAAAGAAGGGAGTCATCAAAACACAGTGCTCCAAGTATCGACCTGAGAAAAGTCCCTACAGCTGCATAAGTGGTGAGACAGGCAGCCAAGAGTTATGCTCACATAACAGGATGGCAACTCAAACTACGGACAGTATAAACGCCGATCAATCCTCTTACCAAATCCACCTAATGTGTGACAATCAGTACAATGATGGAATAATTTAAGCAAGAGTGAACTGACAGACAGCACCACGTCTTCAGAATCCGGTGTTTAAAACACAGAAAGGCAGGAGGAAGCACTATAACCAAGGTAGCCAAAAGAAGCCACAGTCCACACCGCAATTAAGGAGGCTGTCGAACAGCACATCATGCCGTACAGCGTCGGAAAGACGAGGAAAAGTACACTGCCGCAAAAATATGCCAACATCCAGGGCAGGTAACTGGGGCGTTAGCGGCCACTAGGCAGTAAATTACCGCTGCTTGCACTTCACCAAATAATAACACAAAATTGAAAAACTAATAACAGGCAGTGGAAGATGGCTAATAGATTCTGCCAACTCGACACGCCCCACTTATTGCTGTCCGTCTCAGGGGATCCCTTCAAGCAGCAAAGGACAAACAAACGGCATGATCACAACATATTGGAGGTTTCACTACTGGATTAATGTTCATTCAACTCATTGTACTGGGTCCGGTGGACAACGAGGTTGTGGCCCTCGCGACTACAGCCCTTCAATCCGGCAATGCCTGCGTGCCACCAGTGGTACTGGCATGTTCTCGCGCTGCCAGGCCCCTCTGCAGCTTCCAACCCAGCTGAACTCCGACACACGATACCCAGAAATACTTGAGATCGCTCCAAAGATTGTAGCACAATACTCGCTATCGATAAACGCCGCTGCTGTCACTCATGGACAGACAAAGCGAGAGCAAACGTAGTATCGTCAGTGAATGCACTAAAAAAATGTGAAGTCACATTCCGAATACACAACGACAACCAGTGAATGGCACAAACGTGAGCCAGAGCACAGCTCTACACATTATTAAATATATAAACAAGTCAAATAAACATATATCAAAGGAATAGAAACCAAAGGTAGGCCAGTAACCTAATGTCTCTGTGCTTTCTAAAGCACAGTAAATATTTAACCAAATTCTCCATGAATAATGTATATCGAATATAAACAAAGACATAGACGAATAAATATATTTATAAGCATGGTGCTACCGTTTTTTCGTCTAACTGTGGAGTACTTATGGCCTGACACAGTTAATAGTAATTGGCCTCTTTGACTTATAACTCATGTACTATTCAAGTTACATGTCTACAATTCATACCAATTTAGGTTTGCACTCAAATACCGATCCGCTGGATACGTATTTTTACATCTAGGTACGTCAATATAGAACATACTGTTTTGACACAACAAGAAAGAGGATGCAGGCTGAATTCTCGTCTTTCTGATATTTCACTTTTGTCCCTGAACCTAGTGATCCCATCACGCAGATTTCAGAGTGATGGATGAGATTTGTCACCAGTTTGTTTCGCTAGCGCGAGAATGTCGAGGAAGGTGGTTTGCACTCATAGCTTTCTAAAGATACATCGATCGACAAAAGTGGATAAACCGTTTAGATTTTGGAAATTCGTTGTTGATTGTGACTTGTATAATTTCCAGTCAGATACTAAATTTTAAACTAACAAAGATATTGAAAATCTGATTACACCATCAGAATCGTCGTGCAAATAATGGTAATATACATGTTTCTTTTCAAGATATCATGATTCATCTGGGTATTATTAATTTCTACAACAGCTGTGAAATGTCTGCGGTTATGGTTTCGCAAAGTCCACCATCTTTGGCACTGCGGGCATACACATCTCCTTCATCGACACAAAGTACAGTCCTCACCACAGTGTCAACATGGAATTCCCAGCCACGCTGTCGGCCTGGACCACCTGCTGGGGCTACCCCTCTTGCCCCGGCTAACGTAGGGCACTACGCGGCCGCCGATGAGCCGTGGCAAACCGAGAGGCGCCCTCACAGCCACGCCAACTACGAACTTACACAATTTTCAGGTCGCCACAGCTCGCCTGTTACCTCACAGAGTAATATAATAAGATGCACGTACAGTCCAGAAAGGGTGTATGTATTACAAGGTGTTGGAGTGGGCTGGGAAGTAGGATTGACAACTTGATGTGGGAAGAGGGAAGTGTTTGGAAAGTATTATGGTGGTCAGGACGCTGGAAGTGGGAACGTCTGTATACTGAAGAGATATAGACGCTAAGATTATAGCTGATTGGATGATAAGTGACACCATACTAGAATGGAACCAGAAGAAACAGCCAGCTGAAGTTTCATTGAAATACGATAAGCAAGGAAAGACGGTGGGTGTGATATGATGGTATAGGCCCAGCAGAAGCCCAGGTGTGCAGAGAATGGGGGAGAAAGTTTAAGGAACTTCAGAAGAGAGGGCAATCTAATCAGCTGGTAGAGATTGCATGTGAGAGGGGGAAGATGATACACAGTGCAAGGTGTAAGGAATGGTAAAATTTTGGGAGTTCTGACATCCGAGCTATATTGGTGGAAGTAAGGCTGAGACAGTCAATGGTTTTGGAAAAACGAAGGAAGAAACAAGATTAGGGGTTAACATCCTGTTGCTGACAGAACCATTAGAGACAGAGCATAAGCTATAACTGGGAAGAATGGGGAAGCAGGAAGGCGGCGTCCATCCAAAAGGACCATCGTATCATTGACCTTAATCTTTTTAGGGACAACACAAACTAAATTTTGATCGAAAATCGAGTTTGGAACCAACAGCTTACCACAACATTGCCTCGTTCAGTGGGTCTTTCCAAGTGCGGAGGATGGTTGAATGATGGAATCCTCGCATATGTCCAGTGTGCTGTTTTCTTGAGTCTGTTGCAGGCTGGGGATGCGTGATTAGTCCAAGATATGAGAAAGAATGTGAGAGTCCTCTGCCTATGTACCAGAGAGAACTGGAGGAGCAGGTCTGCAGCCTAAGTGCAAACCCTTATCTTCCTCCATGTAATTGGGCACTGTACTTGCATTGTGAGAGAACTGTGACTCTAGTTTACCCGTTGAGTGGACGTGTCTGTAATGGACGCGTTAATAGCTTAAGGTCCACATCGGACAGACATGTTGTTGTGTCATGCTTTGAATACATCTGCATGAAACAGTCAATGAACAGAATGCGTTATTGTTCTAAAGGCAGTACACTTATCTTGAGCTCCTTGTGGTTGTGACTATGTGAGCATATGTGGTATTAATTGGGGTTCAAACAAATTGAGCTGCTGAAAACACTTAGCAGCTCTGCAGATAATGAACACTGAACGTTTACTGCAGCTGTGACAAGTACGTGTCTATTGGTGGCCCTCGACAGTCTGTACCCACATTCCCAGTCCTGGCTTGACTGAGTGACGTTACACCGACACTGCCTTCTGAAAGCAGAAGTGCAACTTCGTCGCTTGTCTTCACTCGTCATGGAACTGTTGATACCCTCGTAGACAGAACAGAACTCAGGCTGTGGTGGTCGACTGACGATGACGTAGGCGATTATCGTCGAGACTACATGTGTCACCTTCAACAGTGTCATAGGCCCACATGCCATGATACACCAAGGAGAGGTAAATTAATGAAGAACACTGACGCAAGGCCTGGTGATGAGAAACTTTATACTCCCATCCCCAGTCTCATTACTGGGTAAATAATACTTTACTTTACTATACATGTTGCAAGGGTCTTATCGACCATACGCCTGCTCTATGAGCCTCTTCCACTTCTGACTGTCCAATGTGCTGTTTGTCCAGTTGCTGTTGGTGTTCACCCTAGTTGTGTCCTCCTGAATGTTATCCTGCCATATGATTCTGGGTCTCCCTCTTCCTCTCGTTCCATCTATTGTTCTGCTGAATGCCATTCTAGGTAGTCTATTCTCTGTCATTCTTGCTGTATGGCCTGCCCAATTCAACCCTCCTGAGCACTTCAACGATGTTACAATGTTTGTACAGCCCTGGTAAATAATGGCAATGGATATTTCTTCCGCCACCTGGACTCGAACCAGCTTACCTTCGAAACGAGTACCACCACATAGGCGTGTTTATGTGTGGTATGGTGGAAGTTAAGGTTCTTAACTCAACTGATTTTGAGGTATCAGAGGCTACTGCAACAGGTGATGTCATTAAGGTAGGTCCAGAGGGAACATAAGGATGCTTGGAAGGCTGGCTGGGGATAAAGAGGATGACATCGTCTGCATCATGGGTCTGACAGAGCAGCTGGAAGGTGCAGTTAAGCCTTGCAGAGGTTAAAGGGACGCATTACTTTAGGCAGATGAAGATACGCTGTTGAGTAAGATTTATAGTGGTGTGTCACACAAGGAGCTATACACTAAACACAATTCATTGGGACAATTGCCTCTGGCAGTTTCCTCCCACAGATCCGAATGGGGAATTGGTCTGGAATATTTCGCCAGTTGAGGTGCCATCATAGCACTTTTCAGTTAAAGGGCACAGGTTCTGTGTATACACATCAGTGGCTCCCATTACCTTCTGCATTCTCATGCCTTTGAGCATTGCTGACTTCAGGCCTTTAGGAGCAGGAGAAAAGAGGGCCCCGAAACATTGTCCGCTCCTCCACCATCTCTGATGATTTTTATTCCAAATTTAAGCAGTAGCGAGGTTCTAACTCGGGTCCCAGAACGTTTTGATTAGTAATTCAAAGATGTTACCTCTAAATCATAGGTGAACCCTTGACTTGACTAGAGCTAGTAGAAAATAAGAGTTTTTTCTAAGATGTTGAATGTAATTAAGTCATGAGCAGCGTCTATTCTGAATTTCCTGGAATGTGTTGTTTCAGTGTCTTGTGTTGTAAATGCTATATTTAATTCGTTTTGTGGCGTTATGGACAGGTATTTTAAACTGGGGGCAAGAGATGTGGTAGTCTTATTTGTGTGATATCGTATGTACCGAATTGTCGAGCAGTCATTAGTTACATTGTTGTGGAGAACAGTGGTTCTAAACAGGATGTCTTTCATGTTAGAGATGCGACACAAGAAACTGTTGGGATGATGATGGTGAGGTGTACTGGATGGTGTGGAAAATTGTTATTCTGAATTCGATATCTTTGATGATAGGGATGCAATGTGTGGAGTTGTTGGGATGGGGATGATACGTTTGGTGTAGTGCCTGTACTTTGCATTTATTAGATCATGCAACCTGAGGCTGTGTGGATGATGCAGTTGTGTAAGGATTGTAGACTGTAGTATCAGAAACTGTATCCGCCTTGATGCAAAACTACTTGTTATTCGTTTATTTCTTTATTATCCCAAACTAGTTCTGGCGGCAAATATCATCATCATCAGTGGGGTTTTCAAATCTAAAACATATAGAAAATAGGATGGTTATACAAACACAGTAAAACATTATTATGTTTTTACTATTCGTCTTTTGAAATATAGCTTTCTATGGATATTTTCATACTACCTTATTTATTGTATGTTACAGGATGTTTTAAGCAATTATTGGAGTTGTTTGTGACATGTTTTCTGTGCTCTTTTATTCTTTTTTTTCTGTTAAACGCACAACAAGATGTTTTCATCATGGCGGACTCAATTTCTGATATTACTGTTTTCCTATGCAAACACGGACCAAAGTGGCAGAGTTCCAAGATAAAATCAAGGATTGTACGTTTGGGCACAATTAGCATGGGTGGTTTTACGAAATTCCAGCATGCTGCAGTAACTTGGGTCACCAATTTCTGTTAATCAGTGATCGAAAAACCAGACCAATTTGCAAATTTTTACTTTTTCCTTTCTATGAGTCATCTGTATGTGCTGGAAATCTTTATTGCACATTTTTGACATCTTTTGGAAATGACATTTTCGCCTATGCTGTGACGATGTGAAAATGTGTCTTGCCCCGAAACTACTCACTGAAAGAACAAAAAGTAAGAATTTTCAACTTGGATTGGTTTTTTGTTCTACTTATGGGTGTCTTTTTTGTTTTTGTAATTGGGATAGGTTAGATGGTTCTTCTATACTGGACCAGATAGTTGTCACACTGGAAGTATTTTTGACATCTGTAGGCTTCTGTTTGTGATTTAATTGATTCTACACAATAGCAGTGATAGCACATCAAGGCTCTGTTATTGATGTGACGGTATATTGTGGGCGAGGATTCGGTGCAATTATGAGAATTGTTGTGCATAAGGATGGTTTTGGGTATTTGGATGCTGTGATGAGAATTTAATTCCTGCCTACATCTTCCACTGTCTGTCATGTTCACCAACCTGGTTGACAGCAGTGAAAATGAATGGAGTCGAAGAGAATGGGGTTGAGTGTTACTGAAGGGGACTGAAACAAGCATTGGCTCCAACGTGACACATAAGGATGTTTTGCGGGAGAATCCTTTGGATATCAGGGTTTGTGCAAATTGTAAAGAACAAATCATTCCTAAGAAATAGCTATTAGGTGTTACGACTTGCTAGTACGTTTTCAGACTAGGCCCCCATGACTTAGGCCTAATGAGTATAGTGGGCCGGCGTGTGTGGCCGAGCGGTTCTAGGCGCTTCAGTCTGGAACCCCACGACCGCTACGGTCGCAGGTTCGAATCCTGCCTCGGACATGGGTGTGTGTGATGTCCTTAGGTTAGTTAGGTTTAAGTAGTTCTAAGTTCTAGGGGACTGATGACCTCAGACCCATACTGCTCAGAACCATTTGAACCACTTGAATTTAGGGGATGGGTGGGAATAAACAAAATAGCAAGTCATTGGAGAGGGATTTCGAGAAGAAGTGGGTGTGGAATGTGTGTACTTGATATTACGAGACATTTCTCTTTTTTTGTAGTGTGGGAGGTTTATGAAGGATGAGGCTTTTGCTAGTTTTTGTGGCTGGGCTGTGATGTGAGGTAGTTCATGGGAGAATTTGTGGGAGAGAATGACGATCAGATGTGTTGCCAGAAGTAAGCATTTTTGTCAGTATCCAAAGGTTTAGTCCCCTCATAATTCCACAATATTCAAAATATCTTTGTATCTGTGTATTAACTAAACTAACAATTAGTAAACAAAAATGATGGGTGATGAAAGTGAATATACTTATACTTTACCGAGCGAGGTGGCGCAGTGGTTAGCACACTGGACTAGGATTCGGGAGGACGACGGTGTTCCGTGATTTCCCTAAATCGTTCCAGGCTAATGCTGTCATGGTTCCTTTTAAAGGGCACGGCCGACTATCTTCCCCGTCCTTTCTTAATCCGATGAGACCGATGAGTTCGCTCTTTGGTCTCTTACTCCGGACAACTCATCCCAACCCCTAGACAAACTTGAGGCATGACATAACCGTGTAACGATCGCATCATCATGTTTCATGTGTAAGCTGAAGTAAATAACGCAGCTAAGGACTCAACCAGCACACCCTGAAGGGAGTGGACTCACCTAGTGAGTTCATGGAACAGTAATTAAGATAAATGTTGATGATGTTAGGACAGCAACCAGCCACAAATTTACTTTCAGGTCCTTTATTCAAAGGCTACCGTTACCGGTTTCGAATCGTTGTGATTCATCCTCAGACGGTTTACATGCTTTCTTTATGACATGTGGTGTGTTTTTTACGGATTAATTGTCGTGAAACGTCGGTTTCGAGTGTTTGTTTTCATAAAATTCGTCCAGCAGATGTAAATGCATTCCCACTGCGTTCTTGTTGTTGCACACGTAAATTGTTCTCACTGAACACTTAAGATTTTTCACCTAGATGATTTCTACCACGCACCACATGTTTTGATACATACAAAGAAACACTTAAGATTTTTCACTGAGATGATTTATACCACGCACCACATGTTTTGATACATACAAAGAGCTTTTACATCTGCTGGACGAATTTTATGAAAACAAACACTCGAAACCGACATTTCACGACAATTAATCTGTAAAAAACACACCACATGTCATAAAGAAAGCATGTAAACCGTCTGAGGATGAATCACAACGAATCGAAACCGGTAACGGTAGCCTTTGAATAAAGGAACTGAAAGTAAATTTGTGGCTGGTTGCTGTCCTAACACCATCAACATTTGTCTTCAAACAACATCCACGGTCTCCATCATGTCATCATATAACAAAATTGCAGTAATTAAGATGGTTAGTAACTATGTATGCAGCAAGCATCATTCCTGGGACGGCTGTCTTCTGCACTTTGTGAGTGGTGAGTGCTTACAACACAGAAATGCAAATGTCGACTGGGACTTTGCTCTTTCAGAACTGCTGGAATCAGTAACGAATGTCCAAAGGAGTTACTACGCAAGCAAAAGGAAGCATGACAGGCAGTGAGACAGTATAATAATTAATCTTTCTGCACCGAAGGAAAAAAATGGAAAAAAGAAGACCACGATCGCCATGCAGTCACGCCGTAGTATTGAGCATTGAGACCCGGTCTGTTGAACAAAGAGTCAGGCCAGAATGTTTACGAAGTGGAGGTGTTGTCGCCAGTCGCTCTTAAGACTCCAATTGCATTTTCGTTCGATTGTCGCTCTCATCAGTCGTTTAAACCCTATTCGAGGGAAACTTCCTGCAGCATCGCAAGACGACGACGATGACCGACTGAGGGCTGGACCAAGTGTTCCTGAATTCAGGAACCTAGCAGTGCGAATTCGCAGTCCACACTTCGAGGCTGAGGTGTCGCGGTTCAGTGAGTGCTCCAGTTTTGGACAGCCGTACAATCTTCATAGACATGTGTAGTGTGAGCGTTAAGCCACCTGCCTAGGTGAATGTGGTATGCAGATATAGATTGCAGCTATTACGTAATGTGCACAAGTGTAACTAAAGCTTATTCCTCAGGCTACCACAAGATATGAATTCGTATTAGGTTCACTGTTTAACTATAGTGTTCAGAACTAATTATGGCCACGCGGGATTAGCCGAGCGGTCTGGGGCGCTGTAGCCATGGACTGTGCGGATGGTCCCGGGGGAGGTTCGAGTCCTCCCTCGGGCATGGGTGTGTGTGTTTGTCCTTAGGATAATTTAGTGTATAAGCTTAGGGACTGGAGAAAGCAGCTACGTCCCATATGATTTCACACACATTTGAACATTTTTTGAACAACTAATTATGCATGTTTATAACATTTGCTATGACAGAGTGTTCCATTAATGCTGTAGTAATAATACCACAGATATGACAGTTTCGGCATGTAATGCTAAATACGTACTTAAACACAGTTAGAGTCAGATTCAGCAACAACTGGAATCAGTTGTAACCCCTGTCGACCATCTGAGTTTCTTAAATAGTCGGTTTACTACCAATTAAACCCCCGCAAGTTCGATTGCCTGAATCGGCCGAGAGTCACACTGGGGGACACAATTAATTTTCCCATGGAGAGAGCAAAAGTTCGCTGTCTTCCCGTCCTCTCATTTAAATGGAGTTACTCCCTACCGAGCAAGAGGCTATCACGCAGCTACAAAGAGAGAAAAGAACGGTTACAACTCCTTTCAAATGTGATTCACGATAGATAGATGGAACGATAGTAAGAGATAAAGTCCAGCAACGAGAATAAAATAGTAAATCAAAAGAATTGTTTAGCAGAAAAGTGCTATTGTTGAAAATAAAGAGTTTCCTCAGTCCTACTACAGCTCACAGTGTTAACATTCGTAGAATTAACATTAACAATCTATCTCGTCCAGTTAACTATTCAGTTACAAATCTAAGTATCATTCGTGACAGAAAATAGGTAAATAAGAACTGTATCATACCAGGCATAAATTTAGGACACTACACCAGTTACAGTATTGACAATAAATTAATTTATGTGTTGCCATTTTGTAACAGAAACCAATCGCCGTTTTTAAAACAAGCCTTATACTGGATCTGAAAAAAATTCCATGTACAGAAGTTTAGAGTGTGTAGGGAAGGTAAAAATGCAACGCCAGTGTCGCAGCCCCACTAATGTTCAGAGACGGTGTTCAACCTGCTGTGCAATGAATACCACTGGCAGACACTCCAGGCGTGCTGGTTGCCTGTTAGGCTGAGGCTGCAACCACTGTTGTTGTTGTTGTGGTCTTCACTCCTGAGACTGTTTTGATGCAACTCTCCATGCTACTCTATCCTGTGCAACCTTCTTCGTCTCCCAGTACCTAGTGCAGCCTACATCCTTCTGAATCTCCTTAGTGTGTTCATCTCTTGGTCTTCCTCTACGATTTCTACCCTTCACGCTGCCCTTCAGTACTAAATTGGTGATCCCTTGATGCCTCAGAACATCTCCTACCAACCGATCCCTTCTTCTAGTCCAGTTGTGCCACAAACTCCTCTTCTCCCCAATTCTATTCAAAACCTCCTCATCCGTTATGTGATCTACCCATCTAATCTTCAGCATTCTTCTGTAGCACCACATTTCGAAAGCTTCTATTCTCTTTTTGTCCAAGCTATTTATCGCCCACGTTTCACTTCCATACATGGCTACA
This sequence comes from Schistocerca serialis cubense, assembly GCF_023864345.2. Classification (NCBI taxonomy): domain Eukaryota; kingdom Metazoa; phylum Arthropoda; class Insecta; order Orthoptera; family Acrididae; genus Schistocerca; species Schistocerca serialis. The sequence continues at coordinate 110,738,012 of NC_064648.1, forward strand.
CTCCATACAAATACTTTCACAAACGACTTCTTAACTCTTAAATCTATACTCGATGTTAACAAATTTCTCTTCTTCAGAAACGATTTCCTTGCCATTGCCAGTCTACATTTTATATCCTCTCTACCTTGACCATCATCAGTTATTTTGCTCCCCAAATAGCTTAACTCCTTTACTACTTTAAGTGTCTCATTTCCTAATCTAATTCCGTGAGCACCACCCGACTTAATTCGACTACATTCCATTATCCTCGTTTTGCTTTTGTTGATGTTCATTATATCCTCCTTTCAAGACTCAGTCCATTCCGTTCAACTGCTCTTCCAAGTCCTTTACTGCGTCTGACAGAATTAGAAAAGCACTATTTGTCAAAAATCCACTTGTTTCGAGTGTGTTATACAATCATTTGCATCCACCTAAGACTTTAGTAATATCTCTAAAACATCACATAGTTTCTGAACATCACTAGCGTCGGAACTTTCACGGACCACGAGCATGAAGAGGGTGCACCTGTGACATATGTGACACATAAAATTTGTTTTGTTTTAATCTTCTCTAAACACTCCAAAATTTTGTGTACGTAGTCTTTTTTACTCCTAGTATTATGTGAGACAATAAGACATCGAAATGAAGTTGTTAGCTTGTAGCAGGTCCACATGGAGAGTTGCCAACCAGTCCAAAAACTAAATTTGGAAAGAGCACCAGTGATTACCTTGCGTGGCATGCAAAACCGCGTAAGATGCAAAACTAAATATTCAGAATGGTATTTGAACCTCATTCCTCAAATAATTGGGCAGTGGGCAGAGCATAACCATGAAGTGGCCGGGTCCCGCCATCAGACTTACCTACAGTCTTGAAATCATCTTTGTACAGTGTATCGCTGTACGCAGCTGCAGCGTACCAGTAGCCACGATAGAAGGCGTACAGTGTGTCAGCGAGACTCAGCATGTTTGACGCCTCTGGCTGCCGATCCCTGCACACCGCACTGAAGTCGTGAAAGGAGAGGTTCCACGGCTGATAGCCCAGTAGACGTTCACTCAACAGCGGCCGCCTGTAACACACAAGCCGCGAGGTTAAAAGTTAAAAACCACACGTGTACAGGGTTTGCGAGAATGTAAAAGTGTCCAGAATGGATTTCCACTCACCAGTGGATCGGAAACTGCCTGGCAGATCAAAACTGTGTGCCTGATTGGGAGTCATACCTCGAAAGTTTACATTCTTTAAGGGGATACGGAATCGGATTTCGGGTTAAAAAATCGATTTTCGTTCTATTGACGTATTATATTCCATCAAATTTTCTCTTTAAAATGTCTTATCATACAAAGCTCTACTGGTATTATAACTATTTTATTTTGATAGATTTATGAATCGGGTATTGCGCTTTAGTTATACACGTCTCTCATGGCTGACCATAAACTTGTTGGCAGTACATTTATGTGACATGAATTCAAATATCCCGCTTTCCAGCGACTCCCTGTACTCTATTTGTGCGAAAATGTTTCCCTCTGGTTTCCTCAAGTTACTCTTTGTTTGTATACAGTGTGCTACGGTATATGAAAGTGGTTGTTGTCGAATTATTTTATATTTAGTGCTTCATTTTTCGCAGTGAAAATGTCTAGTGCTAGAGCAAAAGTGTTTAAAAAGCTTGTGAACTGGCAAAATAAATGAAATGATGATTCATTACCAAAGCGAAGCAGTTGTTCATCATCACTGTTGGAAAATGTCAGTCCACATACTACTGATTTGCCGAACGAACTTACTCCAAATGAAAACAGCGCTTCCCATAAAAAACTAAGAGATCTGGAAGAGAAATATACTTTACTTGATATAGGAAAAGAAGTTTTTGAACTCATTGACACGAGTATATTGTACGAAGCTCTTGAAAACAGTGTGTGCTGCAAAAAATGAGCCGACCGGAGTAGCCGTGCGGTTCTAGGCGCTTCAGTCTGGAACCGCGTGACCGCTACGGTCGCAGGTTCGAATCCTGCCTCGGGCATGGATGTTTGTGATGTCCTTAGGTTAGTTAGGTTTAATTAGTTCTAAGTTCTAGACAACTGATGACCTCTGAAGTAAAATCGCATAGTGCTCAGAGCCATTTGAACCATTTGCAAAAAATGTCAAGGAAACCTTTCTTTGAATGTAGAATCCAATGTTGGCCTCGTTGCCCAGTTTAATATGCAGTGTTTGTAAGTACAGCTGTAGGTTTCCAAGTTCTGTTTCAGTAACTGTAAATAATGGACACAAGAAAACTGAACTTTATAATGTAAATATTAAGTTAGTTTATGGACTACAAGTAATTGGTAATGGCAAAGCAGTTTGATGCTTTCAACTATGTACTATGATCTGCAATTGAAGATGTAGCACAGAAGTCAATGCAGGTAGCTGTGGAAGAAGCAGTGAAAGAAAATGATGGCAGTCGTGACCTCACAGTAGCTTTAGATGGCACATGGCAAAAAATTGGTCACATCTCCAACAATGGTGTTGTAACAGCAACTAGTGTTGACACAGGCAAGGTTATTGATGTTGCAATAATGTCTAAATACTGTAGATGCATAGACAGGCTGAAAAATGAACATAGTAATGACTGTGTTGCCAATTATTATGGTAGTAGTGGTGGCATGGAGGTTGCTGGGGTGAAAAAAGATTTTTGTCGGTCTTCAGAGTGGTATAATGTTCGCTATGTCAAGCATCTGGGAGGTGGTGATTGCAAAACATTCAAAGAAGTTTTGGAAAGCAAACCATATGGGAACAGTGTAAATATAAGCAAACTTGAGTGTATAGGACATGTGCAGAAGAGAATGGGTGCCAGGCTGACAATGTTAGAATCAGTTACAAAAGGGAAAAAACTAGATGATGGGAAAACCTTGCATGGCAAAGGAAGATTGACTGATTCCATAATAGATCACATTCAGATTTTCTATGGCTTTATAGTCAGGCAAAATACAGGCAGTCTTGAAGAAATGAGGAAATCTATATAGGCTTTGTATTTCCACACTGCATCCACAGAAGAGCATCCAGAACATGGTTTGTGTTGCAAGGGTGAAAAGAGTTGGTGTAAATAAAATAGGGGACTAACAACTGGAGAGAAATACGTTCACCACCACGGTCTACCATTATCCACCATGGAAGAAATAAAGCCCTTTTTCAGAGATCTGGTTGACAAAAGTTTTCTGATGAAATGTCTTCATGGTAAAACGCAGAATTCCAGCGAGTGCTTGAATAATGTGATATGGCATCGTCTCCCCAAAACAGTTTTTGTCGGAATTAATACACTACATTTTGGTGTGTATGATGCTGTGGGAACCCTCAGTCTTGGTAATATAACTAAATACCAGCCCCTCAAAAATTGGGTTTGCATGTTGGTTCCTGCACAATACGGGCTGTGTTGACTTTAGATCAGCACAAAGGCATGCTGACAATATAATCAAGACGTTAGTGAAAAAAACAAGTGAGGTGCAGAGGGGTGTCAAAAGAAGACTTGAAGATGATTATGAAGACTATGTATGGGTATTGACTATGGATCAGGAATTTTTTAATCTTCTTTCTCCATTTCACGTAATTTTGCTTTTTACTTCGTCTAGAAACATTATCTGAGGTACTGGTGAACCCAGAAGTCTGGAATTTTTATGACTTGGTCACATTGGTTTCTTTTACACACTTAAACAACGATTTTTTTAATTTGTTCATTTACAAAAGCCTTAGGGGCGATAGTCAAATAAAAAGTGATGGAAATAATTTACTTCAAAATAAATGTAAAATATTTCTGTAAGAAAATAATTTGACAATAAACTGTTGTTTCTGTATTATTATAACATATCAATGGACATACAGTAAAAATTTTATCTCTCTGTCTCCAGTAGTGTGTGAGAAAATGTTCCCTATAGTAGGCATATTTTAACATAGCGGGGAAGGCGATTCCGTATCCCCTTGTTAAAAGTTAGAAACCAGCCATGTACAGTGTGTGGCGAGAATGTAAAAGTATCCAGAATGGATTTCCACTCAGCAGTGGATCGGAAACTGCCTGGCAGACCAAAACTGTTTGCCTGACTATGAGTCAAACCTCAAACGTTTACATTCTTTAAAGGAAGCACAGAGACACTGCATGCAAACCCAAAGCCATTGATATTTCAGTATTTTAGCACATCGAGGTTTCATCTCCAGATTTCAGAGCACTTGTGTGAGATACTGATTTTAACTATTTCTTGCAGATCATTCCCTCCGTTCTGAGCTGCTTTTAACTGGTTTCAGATGTAAATCAGACACATGAAACAGCAGAACTGTAGCGCCTGCCGCGGAATACGTCTTTTCTTTAAATAATAGTTTCTAATGCATTGCAAGAGATTTAACATGTGATATTAGTGTTAAGGATATGAATCACTTGTTCTACATCTACATATACATCTACATGGATACTCTGCAAATCACATTTAAGTGCCTGGCAGAGGGTTCGTCGAACCACCTTCACAATTCTCTATTATTTCAATCTCGTATAGCGCGCGGAAAGAACGAGCACCTATATCTTTCCTAACGATCTCTGATATCCCTTATTTTATCGTGGTGGTCGCTCCTCCCTATATAGGTCGGTGTCAACAAAATATTTTCGCATTCGGAGGAGAAAGCTGGTGATTGGAATTTAGTGAGAAGATTCCGTCGCCTCAAAAAACGCCTTTCTTTTAATGATTTCGAGCCCAAAACCTGTATCATTTCTGTGACACACTCTGCCAAATTTCGCGATAATACAAAACGTGCTGCCTTTCTTTGAACTTTTTCGATGTACTCCGTCAGTTCTATCTGGTAAGGATCCCACACTGCGCAGCAGTATTCTAAAAGAGGACGGACAAGCGTATTGTAGGCAGTCTCCTTAGTACGTATGTCACATTTCCTATGTGTCCTGCCAATAAAATGCAGCCTTTGGTTAGCCTTCCCCACAACATTTTCTGTGTGTTCTTTCCAATTTAAGTTGTTCGTAATTGTAATACCTAGGTATTTAGTTGAATTTACGGCTTTTAGATTACACTGATTTATCGTGTAACTGAAGTTTAACGAGTTCCTTTTAGCACTCCTGTGGATGACTTCACACTTTTCATTATTTAGGGTCAACTGCCACTTTTCGGACCATTCGGATATCTTTTCTAAATCGTTTTGCAGTTTGTTTTGATGTTCTGCTGACTTAATTAGTAGATAAATTCGTCATAGCTGAAGGTAAGTTCTCCGGAGTTTTGTTGACTAAACTGTACACATAATAAAACTGAGACGTGAAATACAATACGCACTTATTAACTTCTCATCGTTGCGGTTCACAGTGATGCAGAGTATTTCGAAACGATCATGTCACCCAGTACAGAGCTTAGCACTTGTTTGATGTTACTGTATTTCCACAGTGAAAACTCGTATTTTAGAGACTGACTTGTTCACATATGGGAGGATTCTGAAGTCTTTCATGAGCTGAAGCAAAATCTTCCTCAATACCACTTGGAAATGCCCCAAAAGCCGAAACTGCAATGGGAAATTTTTACAGTTAATGGCGAATATGATGCCCTTAAAAAAATAGACATCGAGACAGCCAGTCACGAACCGAAAACCGCCTTCACAGCTTTACCTCCGCCAGTACCTCGTCTCCTGCATTCCAGCCGACACAGAAGATCCCCCGCACGCCTGTCGGGACCAGAACTGCCGGGAGAAAGGATACTGGAGTGACGAGTGGCCTCGGGAATTGCTTCCTGGATGAATTCTCACTCTGCAGTGCAGAACGCACTCACCTGAAACGTCGGGGATCCGATACACAGTTCTGCCAGGGAGTTTCGTGTCTGCATGAACTGGTATGACATCTGCGATAATTCTGCGTATTCTAATATTACGAAATTACCTGCATTGTAAACTACCTATAAATATGAACTGTAAATGTTAAAGAATAAATTGCACTGTAAAATTAGTTAAAAGAACAAACTGTATTGCAAAATTAGTTAAAAATATCATTGTTAAATGTTGAAGAACCAAAGAAAACTTGCACTATATAGCAATAAAAATGAAAAAAAAATGCTTAAAAATACTATTCTTAAAACCTATGGCTGCAAAGGGCAAATGGCAAGCCCTCAAACAGCCCGCTCTGCCTCCTCAGAGCACAGAATGAAAAAAAAAAAGTTTTCTCTGGCACATCTTTAGTCAAGGTACGACGGTAGTACCTGCTGTATACTTCGCGCATGGATCTTTTCACAGACGCACGAATCTCCACTAATCTTTGCACGTCGTCATTAGCGCGTCCTCTCTTTAACCGAGAACGCAACAGCCTTGGCTTCTTCAGTATATCCGAATTTCGTTATTAAACCACGGTCAGTCTTTCCCACCATTAATCCACTTGGTAGGCACATAATTTTCCGGAGCACGATTTCAAGTCTGTTTAAACTTTCCCCGTAATTCTGGAACTAAATGACTTAAGTTTATTGTCTAAGTGAGATGCTAGCAAGTGTTTATCCCCTCCTTCGAGGAGAAACACTCTCCTAGACTTCTTGAGTGATATATTGACCTTAGTAAAGAGTGTCGCTATGATAACATCACGATCACTAATCCCCAGCCGGCCGCTGTGGACGAGAGGTTCTAGGCACTTCAGTCTGGATCTACGCGACCGCTACGGTCGCAGGTTCGAATCTTGCCTCAGGCATGGATGTGTGTGATGTCCTTAGGTTAGTTAGGTTTAAGTAGTAAGGGACTGATGACCTCAGATGTTAAGTCCCATAGTGCTCTGAGCCATTTGAACCATTTGAACTAATCCCCATCTCTATACTGACGCCATCGATAAGGACCTGCTTGTTTGTAGCTACAAGGCCTAAGATACTTCCACTACATGCTCGCTGCAGACGTATGTGCTCACCACAGTTTTCGGAAAACGTGTTCAAAAATACTTCGCAAGACTATCTGTACCACCTGCAATGAATCCATACCGTTCCGTTCTATACTTGGTAAGTTTAAGTCGCCACCAACTAGTGTCGCATGATCTGGGTATTTATGCACAGCTAACTATGAACCTTCTTTGAATGACTCTATATATGTATCAGCGAGTCAGGTGGTCGGCAAAAACATCCAGCAACTAACATGGTTCCAGCCAGACCTGTTATGCGCGACCAGATAACGTCACTACCATCCACAAATTCAACCTCAGTAGAGACAATACTTTTTTGTCAGCTGCAATGAATCTTCCCCTCCTACGGCTTCTAATCTGTATTTCCGATAAAGATTGCAAGACTCGCTAAAAATCTCAGAGTTTTTTACTTCGGGTTTTAGACAGCTCTCAGTTCCAAGAATAATTTTAGGCTGAGAACTTCTCTGGAGGTCGGTAAATTCGGGAACGTTGTTACCAATACTTCGACAATTTACTGATAAAATTTTTCCAGCCCATGTGTCTTTACTTTGGAAGCGGTCTGATTTCCCTATAGGTGTACCAACTGTCGAGTGTTCATGAGAGGTACCTCAGACTACTGCATAGCCTAAAGTCCCCCATGTGCACTCCACAAGTACTCTGCTACCTGCGTCGCAGCTTCCTTTGTGTAGTGCACGCCTGTCTTACAACCTACTCATCTCCACTTTTTAATTCACCTTCCCCACAACTCCTACCTTCATGCCTACTGCCTGACATATTATCGACAGTTTTGTCCCTTCGCGCCATGTGCATGTGTCCATATACAGTGAACCAGCAACCCACGCACAGCGCTGATGACAGATGTGGAGGAGCGAACCAAAAATCGCCGCACAATAACCTATGTGGAGTAACAATACTGTTCCTCAAAAACAGCACCAGTCGGCTACAAATCATGTTCAGTCGTCCTGCTGACTATGTATTTTACCACTCTAACAGTTACCTGCACTACTGCCTGTCTCTGTTCAAATGGCTCTGAGCGCTATGGGACTCAACATCTGAGGTCATCAGTCCCCTAGAACTTACAACTACTTAAACCTAACTAACCTAAGGACATCACACACATCCATGCCCGAGGCAGCATTCGAACCTGCGACCGTAGCAGTCTCATGGTTCCAGACTGAAGAGCCTAGAACCGCACGGCCACACCGGTCGGCGCCTGTCTCTTTCTGACCCATCCCACAGCACATAATTTCCATGCTCACACTGGCCATTGCCTCTCCATACCTGTACATCCACATCAGTTCCCATGATGAACTTAACTACGGATGTCGGTTGAACACCTTCGTTTCAGACGACCTAGTCCACTTCCCAAACACACCCATCCCAAACTGACTCATCTGCCAGCCTCTTCAGATATAGCTGCAGAAGTCTTTCATCCAGTTGATAGCAATCACGACTCAGTTTAATTGTACATCGTAATCCATGTTTTGCTATCCCGCAATAAGCCACCAAAAATAATGCAAGAACACAGCCACAAGACCTGTGACGCCCACTGGCAGCTTACCTGTACCTACATTAGAAGCCACTTGTCACCTTCCGTACTACCAACATACCTCCTACACTACTCCCTTCTACAGCCCCATATGTCAACCACTTGAGAGACAATTCCGCTTCCCTTTCACTCGCAACTGACAGTATTTACGCTCTATACCATGTACTGATTTAAACACGCCAACCACAGGGCAAAATATAAGAACCACGTATAAGAACCATGACTGTCCGCTTCGTCCCCTCTGCTGACATCTCTCCACCTTCCCTCATCGCTGCTTAGATTTTTCCTCCGACTATTGAGATGAACATGACTTGTGGCCTCTTTTCCTCGCCGACTGGACGCCAATACATGGTCTACAGTAGCTTCTACACGGTATTAGCGTAATTTCTCTTGGCGACGACTTGTTTTTTGTCCCACATAATGTTAAGACACGCTCTGTTTCCATGTCAGGTTTCACATCACAAATTATGAAAACTTCGGAAGTACCTGCAACCATCAATACTTTCTCTAGTCAAAGCAGTAAAACCGTTCATTGTGCTGGTGTTCTCCGCTCGCCTGCTGCGTATTACGTGGCACATTTTGTGACAAAATACGAACCGAAGGACCGAAGGCTAAATGGAATCAAAAATCTTTGTAATTGACGAGTTTCTGTAACCAACTCCTTCACTTCTGTCTATAAGTCCTAGTTCTTTATTCCACCCAGAATTAAATGATCCCAGCAGTTTCTATAACAGTAATGAATACTTCCATGCACAAAAAAAATTAAGTAAACAGTAACAGGTCATGGTGAGATCGACAAACGTTTGAGTGTACACTGGTACCTCAATATCAAGTGCCCGGGCCTGTCCTTATCTTCTTCCATCTTGTAGTGCTCTATCTGTTTGCTGGCGTATTGCGTGTCGTGTAGCAATCCGGTTAATTTCATGTGCAGCATGTCTTTCATACGCTCCACGCCCTTAATCCAACCGTGGAGTTGCTGATCACTCGTGTGGTTATCCTAAGACACAAAGAAAATCGATCAAATTACTTACATAATATTGACAAGAACAGCCTGTCTTAATTTACAGTTACATGTATCAATATTACATAACACTAAAGTTACTGCCAGCGCATGAGTGAAGTGGATTCAGTTGTGTACAGGCATTAAAACACTAATGCACAGCAGATGCACGGTGGGCTTTTATTAAATACACACATTTCTCAAACTATGGCATCAGATAAGAGACTTACAGATATTTCTTGATGGTTGACATTAGAAACGCCTGAATCAATGAATGTATACTCTCGTGACGACGTGTCCGGCTGAAATGTTCTGCGGCTGCCACCAGCGTCGAGTTACAACGTGTGGAGCCACATGGCCTGTATGGCACTATGAGGAAATTCTATTAAAACTTTTGAACGATTTTCGAAAATAGAATGGTCAGATCGTTGACTACTCCGTCAAAATCTCACTCGTTAGCAATGCTGTGAGGAACCTGAACACATGTTGCGACCGTTTACAAACACATTGATAGACATCAGCCACTCCATATCAGAAAAATTATTTGAATCAGTTGTGAACACATGAAATGTCAGTTTGACTCAAAATTTTGTAGCGTTGCTCCATTGCCTGGCTGCTCGCTTTTGTCGAAAATTTCCGTTTGTTGCTCGTCATCTAACACTATGTGGTCTATATCTGAACAAGTCTCGAATATTGCAGATTTAAAGGAATGTAGCACACGGTTTATTGCCCTTACGAGTTTCAGAGTGGAAAAATGAGCCTGTCCAAGTTGGTTGGTTTGTGGGATTAAAGGGACCAGACTGCTACGATCATCGGTCCCCCTGTCCCAGTTGTTCTAGCTGATGTTAACAGAGAAACCAACTTACAGAAGATGTCTCGAAATAACTGCGGTTGATGAAAGAGAATACTGTTGAATGATTAGGGTTCCATGTCTCAATCAGTAAAAATGGAACCCCCATAAAATAACTTAGTTGTCCGTCTGTCGATCTGACTCTTCAGTATCCTTCTTGCTAGAGCGGGTATACGTATCAAGTACTGATTCATGTCATGTATTAATGTCTATGGTCCCTTTGAGCTATCAAAATTTTAAGCTTATATGTCACTCCAATCAAAAGATACGGCCATTTATGTCACACACATTGATACTCGAAAACTGACTCGTCAAACCCTAAAAGGTAATTTCCGTTGGTCTAGAATCAGGAAATTTGGTAGGAAGCAACGTTTTACAGTACAAGTGAAGTCTGAGCAGTTGTATCGAAGTGTATAAATTATCCGACGTGTGTACAGGTTATGGTTCAAATGACTCTGAGCACTATGGGATTTAACATCTGTGGTCATCAGTCCCTTAGAACTGAGAACTACTTAAACCTAACTAACCTAAGGACATCACACACATCAATGCCCGAGGGAGCATTCGAACCTGAGACCGTAGCGGTCACGCGGTTCCAGACTGAAGCGCCTAGAACCGCACGGCCACACCGGCCGGCGTATACAGGTCAATTAGGAAATTCGAAGTCGACGATTCTCCATGTTGAGGAGAAGTAATTTTATACGGTCGATTTACGCAATTCCTATGGATGCCGATTGTTACTATGGCATAAATTATAGCATACCGTAGAATACTTACAGATTAGTACTGAACCAACATTAACGAACTTTGACTTGTCTGAAAATAATGCGCTTTGAATTATGACTGTTATCAATGTGGATGAGAAAGACTAATAACCTAATCTTCTTCAACTTCTGCTCATGGTCTTCCTATAAAACCACATCGTTTGCTTATTCTATGATTTTCGTGTCTCCTGCTGTTGACTCTTGGCGACGTATCCTTATGGTATTTTCGATGAAAGAATCCATATCTGTCCGGCTCCGGTAGCTGAGTGGTCAGCGTGACAGAATGTCAATCCTAAGGTCCTGGGTTCGATTCCCGGCTGGGTCGGAGATTGTCTCCGCTCAGGGAGTGGGTGTTGTATTGTCCTAATCATTATCATTTCATCCCCATCGACGCGCAAGTCGCCGAAGTGGCGTCAAACCGAAAGACTTGCACCAGGCGACCGGTCTACCCGACGGGAGGCCCTAGCCACACGACATCTCATTTTTTTTCAGTGCGTAAAACTGTATTTATCTACTACCTTATTAAACACTGCTATTTGCTGGCTATGTCATCTCCAACCCCTACCTTCCCGCTTCCATTAGGAGTAAAATTCCGAAGAAGCGAAGATGCTGGTGAAATAAAATGCCAGACAATAGATTCTAGACCAGTCTCTACTAAATATGAAGCTAACAAGCTTATGCTTTTAAACCAGGATCTGGTGCAAAATTTCCTAGATCTGAAGCAGCGAATAAATACCGAAAAAGGAAGATATAGACGATTTTCGTCGCTGTCCTCAACCATTCCGAGCTTAGCCTGCCTGTGTCATAGCCCCACAAAGCTCACAGAAGTAGAGGTCGGTTCAGAATTCTGGCAGAGGGTTATCTTTAGAACTGGAGAACCAAAGACTGTTTGAGTGTGAACCTGATAAATTGGGAAGCAGACTACGAGAACTGACCGGGCTGTATGTGTCACTTTGTCACCTATCGTACATATAACACAGTTTATAAGAGGAGGAAAAAACTCCACTTACCATACGTTCGAATGCGAGGGGAACCAACAGCTGCGAGGAGTGCGTCGCACTGAGTGACAGCAGCTGCGCCACGTCTCGCCAGTAGTTGGAGAGGCGTTCCCGGAAAACAGCCGCCTGGACCTGCAGTTCTGCACAAGACGGTGGACGACACACTAGTGAACAAGCCAGTGGATTAGATTTCTGCAGACGCACAACTTTCACCTTCTGCCCTCACAGAGTGTATGCAAGTAGCGTTTACATTTTGAAACTAGATCAATATACAAAATCAGTAATCGTAAGAGTTACAGCATGGACACCTAGGCCAGATGTTACAGAGTTCCAGGGCAGCAGGAGCACCATCACCTAACGTACACTACTGGCCATTAAAATTGCTACACGAAGAAGAAATGCTGATGATAAACGGGTATTCATTGGACAAATATATTATACTAGAACTGACATGTGATTACATGTTCACACAATTTCGATGTATGGATCCTGAGAAATCTGTACCAAGAACAACCACCTCTGGCCATAATAACGTCCTTGATACGCCTGGGCATTGAGTCAAACAGAGTTCGGATGGCGTGTACGGGTACAGCTACCCATGCAGCTTCAACACTATACCACAGTTCGTCAAGAGTAGTGACTGGCGTATTGTGACGAGCCAGTTGCTCGGCCACCATTGACCAGACGTTTTCAATTGGTGAGAGATCTGGAGAATGTGCTGGCCAGGGCAGCAGTCGAACATTTTCTGTATCCAGAAAGGTCCGTGCAGGACTTGCATCATGCGGTCGTGCATTATCCTGCTGAAATGTAGGGTTTCGCAGGGATCGACTGAAGGGTAGAGCCGCGGGTTGTAACACATATGAAATGTAATGTCCACTGTACAAAGTGCCGTCAATGCGAACAAGAGGTGACCGAGACGAGTAACCAGTGGCACCCCATACCATCACGCCAGGTGATACGCCAGGATGGCGATGACGAACACACGCTTCCAATGTGCGTTCACCGCGATGTCGTCTAACACGGATACGACCATCATGATGATGTAAACACAACCTGGATTCATCCGAAAAAATGACGTTTTGCCGTTCGTGCACCCAGGTTCGCCGTCGAATACACCAACGCAAGCGCTCCTGTCTGTGATGCAGCGTCAAGGATAACCGCAGCCACGGTCTCCGAGCTGATAGTCCATGCTGCTGCTAACGTCGTCGAACTGATCGTGCAGATGGTTGTTGTCTTGAAAACGTCCCCATCTGTTGACTCATGGATCGAGACGTGGCTGCACGGTCCGTTACAGCCATGCAGATAAGATGCCTGTCATCTCGACTGCTAGTGATACGAGGCCGTTGGGATCCAGCACGGCGTTCCGTATTACCCTCCTGAACCCACCGATTCCATATTCTGCTAACAGTCATTTGATCTGGACCAACGCGAGCAGCAATGTCACGATACGATAAACCGCTAACGCGATAGGCTACAACCCCACCTTTATCAAAGTCGGAAACGTGATGGTACGCATTTCTCCTACTTACACGAGGCATCACAACAACGTTTCACCAGGCAACGCCGGTCAACTGCTGTTTGTTTATGAGAAATCAGTTGGAAAGTTTCCTCATGTCAGCACGTTGTCGGTGTCGCCACCGGCGCCAACCTTCTGTGAGTGCTCTGAAAAGCTAATCATTTGCATATCACGGCATCTTCTTCCTGTCGGTTAAATTTCGCGTCTGTAACACTTCATGTTCGTGGTGTAGCAATTTTAATGGCCAGTGGTGTACATTCAGTGGTAAAGATTCTTGATACATTGCCTAAGGGTAGAAGTACCAACCTACTCGAAGAAATGGAAATATACAACTACTTCAAAAATCACCCACATGACTTGCTCAGCAATGAGATAGATTTAAGAAATAAAAGCTATTGAGATAATTTCCAGTCAGTTTTATGTGTTTATAACAGTAGGTAACCTAAATGTGGATGTGTGTTTAGCCTATTTGACGTTGACTTACTCACAAGCATAGGAAGTAAAGATTTGTACAGAACCATATTTACGCTGGTTTTACAATATGAGTAGTCCTTATGACTTTTCGTATGAGTTGAATGATTTGTATGAAAACAAGGAAGAATCATGTCCACTCATACATGTTTTATATTTATGATGCCTTTATTTTAACATAAGCAATATAGTTTAGTAATTCAGCAAAAACTGTATGAGGTTTTTTGCAAGTGCGGTTGAGAAAGCCCTTCTCCCCCTAAACATTCTAAGGACCATGGAGATCTATGACTACAATTGTACTGGCATGGTACCTTACATATTAATAGTACATTTTACAGTTAGATGGTGGTACACGTAATGTTCTGTATTTTGTGGGAGGTATCCCATCACACACTTTTATCTCACTGTATTGTACTTCTTTTTTTTTATTTGTCTGTGGATCAGTTCATGTACAAAACTTGTTGTGAATCTGATTTATGCCTTTGTGGTGTTAATCTGCTACAATGACTACACATACAAATATGATTGTTACTGCCATGTTATTATGAGCATCCAAGTTACTGTAAGTCTTTGTGGGTACATACCATATGTGCTATTACACCCTATCATAATAAACAATTTTTTTATCTTATTCCCTTATGTCATCTGACTGTATTATAATACAGAATTCCAAACTCTGTTAACGAATGTAAACATGGTATTGAAATACTCTGATATAAACGTTTACTGTGGGATGTACAATCACTAATGAGAGCAAAGAAAAAACTACCTGTGAATATATTCCTCCACCAACTGCCTCAGTTGCCTTGTAAACAGTGTACATGAACAGTGATTTGATGAGATTCATCTTAATGATGTTAACGTCGGTAACAATAAATCTACCTGATGCCATTTCTGTGATCCTTATGCTCATTTAATGCTGATGTACTCTCAGAGTTAAAATACTCAACGTACAGACACAACGATGAGGCATATACACGTCAGAAGGTTCATAAATTTTGACATCTACTGAGGCACAATGTAACATGTATTGTTCCTAGCATTTCTTGATGTAACTGCAGTATGGATGGCATGATAGTGCCATTCTATACACGCCCTATGTCCCTTATTTTCAGCTTTTGCTGTAAAGCACTATATAATGGGCACAAGATCAAAATTGCAGTTGTGGAAATAAATAATTTTTACAGTTAATTTCAGCTATGTTGTCTTTTAAAAAAATCATACTGCACTACTTTTACGCCTGTGTGATGATTTCGAATTTAGTTTATTGTCAGTACAGAAGAGATATACCTACAGATGGAAAATGATGTGAGTACACGATCGTAACTATGTGTGTTTAAAGCTACTGGAGTTATTCAGGTGCACATCACAAAATAAAATGTCCAAAGAACATGCACTTTGAGTTTATGGGCATCCTTAATACTTTGTAAAAGATCGAATCTTCGCCATGAGGGACTTGATAGCATCGTACCGACACAGTGCACTGACATTTCGCAGCAGAGCAACAACTGCAGGACATGTAGCGACGGGTTGGAGTCGAGTGGTGAGAAGTTGGGGTCGAGACAACAGAGTGGTGAGAAGTTCACCAACCATCACAGACAGACTGATGGAATTTGGGTTGAGATCTGTGGTTACCACTGACACCATACCACAGGCAGTATAGTGCAGAGCCAGAGTCAGCTGGGACACTGAGTGGCGTTCTGTGGTGTTCGGCGGCGGGTGTCGCTTTTGTCAGGTAGACGCTGCTTTGTCCTCAGTTGTCGGAGATCGCGGCAAACACCGGTCGTCGACGTGCCTGCCACTCCAGCCCATAAAAACAAACATAGCTTAGGAAGACTTGCGACCAAATCATGTGGAATTTCGAAATTTGTTGAGAGATTTGAAGCGAAGCTATTATCGCAGTTGGTTTGTAGACTGTATGGTTCTGGAGATATACAATCAGAATCTCAAGTAAAAGCCACTCGCACTATTTTGAATGTTGTAAAGACAGATAAATGTGAGGGCAATCGCACAATTACCTTAAGAGTTCTCACACTCAAATTGCTGACGAGAGTATATATATAAGAAGAAAAAGAAAATTAAGGAAGTGCTGGATGACGATCAATTTGGTTTTAGGAAAGGTAAAGGCATCAGAGAAGGGACTCTGAGTTGGCGATTGATGATTAAAATCTAGACACTGTCGTAGGATTTGTAAATATATAGAAATCGTACGATAATATAAAATGGTGCAAGATATCCGAAACTCTCCGGAAAATGGATGCAGCCTAGAGGGAAAGAAGGGCTATTGTTGTTGTGGTCTTCAGTCATGTGACTGCTTTGATGCAGCTCTCTGTGCTACTCTATCCTGTGCACGCTTCTTCATCTCTGAGTAACTTCTGCAACCTCGATCCTTCTGAATCTGCTTAGTGTATTCATCTCTTGGTCTCCGCTCTCTGTGCTACTCTATCCTGTGCACGCTTCTTCATCTCTGAGTAACTTCTGCAACCTCCATCCTTCTGAATCTGCTTAGTGTATTCATCTCTTGGTCTCCCTCTACGATTTCTACCCTCCACGCTGCCCTCCAGTACTAAATTGGTGATCCCTCGATGCCTCAGAACATATCCTACCAACCGATCCCTTCTTCTAGTCAAGTTGTGCCACAAACTCCTCCCCAGTTCTATTCAATACGTCCTCATTAGTTATGTGATCTACCCATCTAATCTTCAGCATTCTTCTGTAGCACCACATTTCGAAAGCCTCTATTCTCTTCTTGTCCAAACTATTTATCGTCCACATTTCACTTCCATACATGGCTACACTCCATACAAATACTTTCAGACGACTTCCTGACATTTAAATCTGTACTCGATGTTAACAAATTTTTCTTCTTCCGAAACGCTTTCCTTGCCATTGCCAGTCTACATTTTATATCCTCTCTACTTCGACCATCACCAGTTATTTTGCTCCCCAAATAGCAAAATTCCTTTACTACTTTCTCATTTCCTAATCTAATTCCCTCAGCATCACCCGAATTAACTCGACTACATTCCACTATCCTCGTTTTGCTTTT